>NC_043967.1:49803882-49980676 GCF_902148855.1 Sphaeramia orbicularis | reverse complement strand
ACAACACGCAACGAGCGAGTTATCAGCAACTCTCTGAACAGACGACATGAAGTAACGCGCTGCATCACTATGACGACCAGGTACTGTAAAGTCGGTAGTATCTTGTAATGGAAACGCTCTCCAGGAATACCGAGTCAAGCCGAGCCGAGTCGAGCTGGTTCCATGTAGTGGAAACGCGGCATAAGGTAAGGATGACTTTTAACCCTTTCATGCACAATTATGAGAACCTTAGTCAAGATTTTTTTCTTCAGTGTTTAGCCATGAAAAAACAATGTGATCGAGGTTTTTTTTCTATGGAGTACAAAAATATCCATGCAGTTAATTTTTGAAGTAAAGAAACATGTGTTTAAAACCCAATATCAGAAAGTGATATGAAAACATGAAAAAAAAACATTTTAATGCTGCTAATCTGATGTCTTCTCACATTTTAACATATTCTAATGCTAGTAATTACTCACTTCATAGAGATAATATGCAAAAAAAAAAAACCTTCTTGTCTAACAAATAACTGATTTACACTCAACATGTTAGTGCAGATCAGGTTTATCAAGAACGTAAAGTTACAGTAATGATCTGAATTACAGTGTATGGGATGGTGCATAAGCATCCACTGTGTTGGCTGATATGGAACTAAAACAACAAAAGCCATTAATATACAAGAGAACAGCTGGAGAAGAACTGTCCCACTGGAGTGGACAGTGCATGAAAGGGTTAAATAACAGTAACAAGTAATCTGTAATGGATTACAGTTTGGAAGTAACTTGCACAACGTTGTCTATCACTACCTCAAGAGCTCCTTCACAACAAAGCAAGGTTTAATTAAGAAAAGGAAACACAAAAAAAGCCATCAGTTCCATCCTTGTCTTTTCCTCTGTGTCCATGACAGACAAATAAAAAAAAAAATAAAATAAAATAAAAACCCTCTGTAATCAAGAGACAAAAATCTGCAGAAATGAAACATTATCTGACCTTAAAACCACAAAGGCTTGAAAAATCTGAATACTAAGATAAAGTTGCTTGATCTTTCCGTTTATCTCGTGTCTCTGAAAAGCTGTGACAGAAGATGAGAAAAACTTTTGAGTAAGGAGAAAAAGAACTTCACATAAAGGTTAAAATGCAACCTTGAAACAATCTAATCAGCTCGACTCAAATACATGTTGACAAGATGATTTATTGTCGATAAGAAAGATTAAGATTTAATCGTTCCAAAGCGAGACATTGTGGCTTTTGTAGGACTGCCATGTATGAAGTGCTGTGGATGGAGGCTGTCCCGGGTGTCCAGCCTGTCTGGTTAGTCCAAAAAAAACCAGGGTCAGGCCAGTTACAAGCGTCCTCTGTGATCTTTAGCCGCCGCTCTGACTCACATGGAGTGTTCTTCGGGAGGTTGTAAGTCCTGAACGCAACCTCTGTGAAGTCCTGTCCTTGCCGCTGTGAATGCGGCGCCCATGCTAAGCACAAAGCGCCGTAACAGGTCACTTGGCTCTGACAGCGGAACAGAGCAAAGGGAGGCTGGAGGATGAGGGTGGCGGCTCGGCGTTCCCTCTGGAATACCAAAACAGCAGTGGTTCCAACCTTTTTTGGCTCGTGACCCCATTTTAACATCACAATTTTCTGGCAACCCTAGATATCAAAACTGAGACTGTTTTTTTTTTGTTGATAAATTAATTTGTTTTTCATCATGTAATAATTTGCTATACTATGCTACAAATAAACAGTAAATTTGAGACGACATTTACATTTAAGCATTTGGCAGACGCTTTTTTCAAAGTGACTTACAGGGGAAAACCAATCCAAATCACTCAGTCAATCAAATTTATTTATATAGCACCAGATCACAACAAAATGTTATCTCATGACACTTTATATATAGAGTTGGTCAAAACCAGACTCTAAGCCAATTTACAGAAACCCAACAGAATCCTCCAGGAGCAAACACTTGTGACTGTGACAGTGGAAGGAAAAACTTCCCTTTAACAGCAGAAACCTGGAGCAGACCCCAGACTCCTGGAGGATGGACGTCTGCCTGGACCAGTTGGGGTTAAAGAGAGAGGGTAAAGAAAGAGAAAAGAGAGAGAACGATAGAGATAGAGACTGGGGGAGTAGGGGGAGACACATGGAGGCAGTTGAGGATAAGTGAGTGACGATGATGAAGGCAAGAGAGAGGCAGGACCACCGCAGCAGGTCCAGAGATGATCCTGGGAAAATCTGTGATAATCCTGGGAAAAACCTTATTAAAATATTTAAAATGGAATATCTGCCAGTTCTAGGACAGGAGGTGTTCTCGGAAGAGCTGGGTCTTCAGGAGCTTCTTGAAGATAGGCAGGGACGCCTCTGTTCTCGTAGCGCTCGGTAGAACGTTCCACCGAGCACTACAAGAACAGAGGCTTCCCTGCCTATCTTCAAGAAGCTCCTGAAGAGAGTCTATATCAGGGGTCACCAATCCTGGTCCTCGAGGGCCGGTATCCTGCATGTTTTAGATATTTCCCTCTTCCCGCACACCTGACCGTCGTTATCAGGCTTCTGCAGAGCTTGATGATAGGCTTATGGTTTAAATCAGGTGTGTTGGAAGAGGGATACATCTAAAACAAGCAGGATACCAGCCCTCGAGGACCAGGATTGGTGACCCCTGATCTATATAGTCATTTAGTCTATATAATGTATATTATTCTGGACGGAGGCAGAAAATCCAGGTGTAGATTACTGCACAAAAGGGAGAATTTGATTTTCCTTGGTCAGGATATGTACAGTCAGTCCAGCTTGGATTTACAAGGCTGACAATTAATACTGAACAAACGAGAACTCAAACTATGAATTATGAAAGAGCTGCAGCATCTGAACTGACCACAATGAACATTTGACAGATAAACAGAACCACAGTGCTTCAGTTTCAGACTCACAGTTTGTCTTTTATGGACTGGGATTGTCTCTCTCAACTCACCATATGTTTTTTTATTAGTAATTTATTATTATTTTTATCAATTACTTGAAATTTCAGGTGACCCCATGTGGGGTCCCAACCTCAAGGTTGAAAAACACTGCCAAACAGGCTCGCAGAGAGACGGAGACGCTCTGCTGGTAGATCTGAGAAAGCGCCAGTTAAAAAAAAAAAAAAAAAAAAAAAAACGGAGGCACCACAGAAACTGAAACCTCAGCCCCCCCACTGAGAGGATGAGAAGACATCACCGGGGTTTTCTGAAAACCACCTGAGACCGGGAACGTTTGAAACACTTTCAATTATTCACCATCGGGCCCGGAGTTATAGAGATGGCAGATTTGTTACTTGTGGAGCCCAATTGGTTGGCTGCAGCGTAAAGATGACAGAGTGTGTGTGAAAGGAATGAGAGATTGGCAAGATGGGATTTACAGCTCCGACAATGAAAGCTGGAGGTGGATATCAAGCCTCAGAGGAGTATTTTTGAGCGCCGTGCCACCCTCCTGTGTGGCGATTGGCCGCTTCCAACCGACGACAACTGACAGTCCTTTTCAACCCGTCCAATTAGAGGAAAAAAAGCCTGTCCTGTTTAGCTTCCCTCAGCACAGTCTATCGGCGACAGATCTTTTTAATTGTAAAGAAATGTTCAGCAGCACACTAGGGACCTTCTGTGCAGGGGCGGAATTGTATATATCCTCCTTTTTCATATTCTCTGTGTCTTTGCTTCAGCTTTAGCACCCCAGAACAAGCTGTTCGCTCCATGTTTAATTCAGCAGAAGGCATGAAAGTGTTCCGCATTATCTCCACGCTCCATTCTGAGGGGTGGAAGACGGTAAGATAGGAAGAGTGGGAGAAGGGACTGGAACACAGAGGAGGAAGAAGAGGCCTATTAGTTATTGAGCTGGGCTTTTGTTGTTAATCCATTTAAAGCCCGGTCTGTGCCCAGGCCAGCTGAGACTCCAGCAGATGTGGATGAAGTTTCCTCCTCCCAACACTGGTTCCAAGCCTCATTGTCGTCTGTAACCAATTTACTTAATGCAGCACTGTCCTGCTTTCTGCTTCTCAGGATGCCTCCTACTCCCACTGTGCTGCTCTTGCACTGTTCCATGCTATACTTAGGGGTGTAATTCGTCATGGCTTTTTTTCTTTTCTCTTTTGGTCCATGTTATTTCAGGTTTTGGGTATTCATGCTAATGCGAACGGTCAATCATTTTAAACTGTTGTCTCCTGTTGTTTATTGGTTTTTTTTTTTTTTTTACACTCTTCTATTTCTACAGTTCGGAGGCACGTGGGTACGCAGTTGAAAAGTCACTTGTTTCTTTGCTTCTTCATCGTTTTTTTGCACTTCCACAGATATAGAAACACCAGATGGAAACCCTGCTCTCTGGTGACGTTACCATATTGCTGCCATCTTAGGGTCGAGAACTCAGACATGACGAGTTTTAAGTGCTTTTAAAGTCTGAAGATGTTCTAAAACTGTAGCGTTGGCCTAGTTTACTGGATCTTTAACACAAGAGTTTAACCCAAAAAGCCATCATAAATGAGTAAGATGTAAGGAAAGAAAGCCTAAAGCAAGGTTCTAATAGTTTTGGATTTTTCATTACAGTTTAGTTTTATTTAGTTTGGACTTTTTTTTTCTCTAATTCAGTTAGTTTTAATTCGTTTTTAGAGTAGGTTTGATGGTTTTTATTAGTTTTGTTTTTTTTTAAATGCTTAGTTTTAGTTTAGTTTTAGTATTAATTTTAGTTTTCTCATATCTTTTCTCTTCTTTTTTGTCGTATTCAAATAAATCCCAGACAGGACTCTGCTGCTTTCTCCCAACTTTAGTCTCCATGTTTCCAGGTAGAGTGGGGACCAGAAGATAACTGGAAACCACAAGTGATGAGAAGTGACAAATGTTGTATAGTGATGGAGAGAAAATTGCTAGAGTGAAATAAATCAATTTTGTATCAATCCGACATTGACAAAGACGAAAACGAAAGGAATTTTATCCATCATTTTTATCCATTTTAGTTAGTTTTGTAAACACAATACAGTTTCAGTTAGTAATCTTTTTTTTTTTTTTTTTTTTTTATTATAGTTTTTAATTATTTCAGTTAACGAAAATGTTTTTTCAATTCTACTTTTCGTCATTTCATTAGTTTTCGTTAACGATAATAACCTTGGCCTAAAGACAAAAAAATACATATAAGTTATTACAGTATGAAATTAAATTGTAATTGTACTGATTGATCTAATCTGAAAGGAAGACTATCACAACATAGAAATGATATTGCATTATGATACAAAATTATTTGATGAAAATTAACATTAGTGTTTCATTGCATAATGGGACCTTGAGGGTTTTGTAAATCATATTTGATGTTATGAATCCTTTGGAACTCCTATACATGAAGGATTTCCTCAGAATATATGAAAAACTGCCACATTTGAAACATGGCAATTAATCAAAATACAAATAAATCTATTATTAACTTCTTAAACTAACTAAAAAAACAAAACAAAAACTGAACCCAACCATTAAAAACCAAACAAAGTGAAAAACAAAGAAGTAAAAAAGGCCAAATCTGTAAAATTTAAGCCTTAATGTTTTCTTTTAGCAGCAGATTCTTGGTTTAACCCATAAAGACCTGAACATCTGCTGGTGACCAAAACCATCTACTGATCTAAAGTGTTTAATACCTGTTGATCCACTAATTAAATCAATCCATGTAAATAATTGGTGTAAAATACTGTTATTCACCTTTTCATGGTCATCAGATATGACCCATTTGGACATTCAGAGGCTCCTCAGTTACCATGGAAACACCATCATCTTCTACAACATTGACTCACCAGTAAAACCCATGGAGTTGGATCAATGGCGGTGGATGGACAGTGGTTACACGATTATCTTACAGAATACGCTCAATTTCTGTCGCTATAACTTCCAACATTATAAATAAAGTCATCTAAATGAATTAAAAATACTGTAGTTTTACTTTTCATTCTTTACGTTTTGCTTATACTTATACTGAAAACATGTAAAAAGCTCAGAAATACACATTTTCCAAAAGGAACTTGGTCTTTCCATCTCATTAAAAATAGATTATCAGTGGTTGCAGCATAAAAAATATATATATATATATATATATATATATATATATATATATATATATATATACTATTATTAAACCCGAAGATCTGTTTTAGGAGGTGGTTTAACCCTTAAAGATCCAAACAGCCACTCATGACCAAAAGCATCTAAATGTTTAATGGATCTAGAACTGTTAATCTGATGGTAATATGTAAATAATTGGTGTAAAATACAGTTATTTATCTTTTCATGGTCATCAGATATGACCCATTTGGATGTTCAGAGGCTCCGTAGTTACCATGGAAACACCGTCATCTTCTACAATATTGATTCACCAGTAAAACCCATGGAGTTGGATCAGTAACAGTGGATGGACACACTGGGTTTATGTTCAGTTAATGATAGATTTTGCAGAAAAAGTCAGCTTTTCTGTTTCCGATAAAATAACTGTTGAATTTAGAATGAGCTTTTTTGGAACATCTTCATGATCAGTAAATTAAATATAGAAAAATACATGATTTCCCCCCTGAAAAAAACACAAAATACAGAGGATAGTATTACAATAAATGTTGATAAGTCACTTAAAAAAGGAAAAAAGCTGACACAAAAGTCACACTGGGTCTTCATGGGTTACACATCAAAGACCCAAACATCCAGTGGAGACCAAAACCATCTACTGATCTAAACAGTTTAATACCTGTTGATCCACTAACTCTATCAATACATGTAAATAATTGGTGTAAAATACAGTTTGTCGTCTTTTCATGGTCATCAGATATGACCCATTTGGACGTTCAGAGGCTCCATAGTTACCATGGAAACACCGTCAACTTCTACAACATTGATTCACCAGTAAAACCCATGGAGTTGGATCAATGACAGTGGATGGAGATAGTTGTTTTTATGTTCCGTTATTGATATGTTTTCTTCAGTTTTCTCTGTTTCGGATTCAGCTTTAATCTGAGCTTTCATGAACATCTACATGATCAGTGAATTAAATAGAGAAAAGAGGATTTTCACTGAAAAAAACACAAAATACAGATGATAATATTATAATAAATGGTGATAAATCACTTAAGAAAGGTTAAATACAGAGTAAATATCATTTAGGAACTGCCACAAAAGTAGCACTGGGTCTTTATTGGGTAAGAAGTGTTTTATTCTCGTACTAAACCAAAACTTAGAAACAATTATTATGAATGTTTTTTCAGTTCATGATATTTTATATTTTTTGCTGAAAATGTCACTTTACTCTGTTTCATTATAATAATCTTTGAATTTACTCTGAGGCTTTAATGAACACCTACATGAACAGTAAATTAAATATCAGAAAATACCTGCTTTTCTGTGTTGTTTGGCTAATGACAGTGGTTGTAGAGGCTTGTTTTGATGTTAGATTTATGACATATTTTCCAGAAAAAGTAAATATCAGAGTTAACTTTGAATTTACTCTGAGCTTTTATGAATATCTTCATGATCAGTGAATTAAATAAAAAGAAATGGGGATTTTCAAGGAAAAAAAACACAAAATACAGATGATAATATTATAATAAATGGTGATAAATCACTTAAGAAAGGTTAAATACAGAGTAAATATCATTTAGGAACTGCCACAAAAGTAGAACTGGGTCTTTATTGGGTAAGAAGTGTTTTATTCTCGTACTAAACCAAAACTTAGAGACAATTATTAATGTTTTTTTCAGTTCATGATATTTTTTGCTGAAAATGTCACTTTTCTCTGTTTTATTATAATAATCTTTGAATTTACTCTGAGGCTTTAATGAACACCTACATGAACAGTAAATTAAATATTAGAAAATACCTGCTTTTCTGTGTTGTTTGGCTAATGACAGTGGTTGTAGAGGCTTGTTTTGATGTTAGATTTATGACATTTTCCAGAAAAAGTCAGTTTCAGAGTTAACTTTGAATTTACTCTGAGCTTTTATGAACATCTTCATGATCAGTGAATTAAAAAAAAAAAAGATTTTCACGGGAAAAAAAACAAAATACGGATGATAATATTATAATAAATGGTGATAAATCACTTAAGAAAGGTTAAATACAGAGTAAATATCATTTGGGAACTGCCACAAAAGTAGCACTGGGTCTTTATTGGGTAAGAAGTGTTTTATTCTCGTACTAAACCAAAACTTAGAGACAATTATTATGAATGTTTTTTCAGTTCATGATATTTTATATTTTTTGCTGAAAATGTCACTTTACTCTGTTTCATTATAATAATCTTTGAATTTACTCTGAGGCTTTAATGAACACCTACATGAACAGTAAATTAAATATCAGAAAATACCTGCTTTTCTATGTTGTTTGGCTAATGACAGTGGTTGTAGAGGCTTGTTTTGATGTTAGATTTATGGCCTATTTTCCAGAAAAAGTCAGTTTCAGAGTTAACTTTGAATTTACTCTGAGCTTTTATGAACATCTACATGATCAGTGAATTAAATAAAAAGAAATGGTGATTTTCACGGAAAAAAAAAAAACTAAATACAGATGATAATATTATAATAAATGGTGATAAATCACTTAAGAAAGGTTAAATACAGAGTAAATATCATTTGGGAACTGCCACAAAAGTAGCACTGGGTCTTCATGGGGTAAGAAGTGTTTTATTCTCGTACTAAACCAAAACTTAGAGACAATTATTAATGTTTTTTTCAGTTCATGATATTTTTTGCTGAAAATGTCACTTTTCTCTGTTTTATTATAATAATCTTTGAATTTACTCTGAGGCTTTAATGAACACCTACATGAACAGTAAATTAAATATTAGAAAATACCTGCTTTTCTGTGTTGTTTGGCTAATGACAGTGGTTGTAGAGGCTTGTTTTGATGTTAGATTTGAGACATTTTCCAGAAAAAGTCCATTTCAGAGCTACCTTTGAATTTACTCTGAGCTTTTATGAATATCTTCATGATCAGTGAATTTAAAAAAAATGATTTCCACGGGAAAAAAAACAAAATACAGATGATAATATTATAATAAATGGTGATAAATCACTTAAGAAAGGTTAAATACAGAGTAAATATCATTTGGGAACTGCTACAAAAGTAGCACTGGGTCTTTATTGGGTAAGAAGTGTTTTATTCTCGTACTAAACCAAAACTTAGAAACAATTAGTATGAATGTTTTTTCAGTTCATGATATTTTATATTTTTTGCTGAAAATGTCACTTTACTCTGTTTCATTATAATAATCTTTGAATTTACTCTGAGGCTTTAATGAACACCTACATGAACAGTAAATTAAATATCAGAAAATACCTGCTTTTCTATGTTGTTTGGCTAATGACAGTGGTTGTAGAGGCTTGTTTTGATGTTAGATTTATGGCCTATTTTCCAGAAAAAGTCAGTTTCAGAGTTAACTTTGAATTTACTCTGAGCTTTTCTGAACATCTTCATGATCAGTGAATTAAAAAAAAAAAAGATTTTCACGGGAAAAAAAAACAAAATACAGATGATAATATTATAATAAATGGTGATAAATCACTTAAGAAAGGTTAAATACAGAGTAAATATCATTTGGGAACTGCTACAAAAGTAGCACTGGGTCTTTATGGAGTAAGAAGTGTTTTATTCTCGTACTAAACCAAAACTTAGAGACAATTAGTATGAATGTTTTTTCAGTTCATGATATTTTATATTTTTTGCTGAAAATGTCACTTTACTCTGTTTCATTATAATAATCTTTGAATTTACTCTGAGGCTTTAATGAACACCTACATGAACAGTAAATTAAATATCAGAAAATACCTGCTTTTCTATGTTGTTTGGCTAATGACAGTGGTTGTAGAGGCTTGTTTTGATGTTAGATTTATGACATTTTCCAGAAAAAGTCAATTTCAGAGTTAACTTTGAATTTACTCTGAGCTTTTCTGAACATCTTCATGATCAGTGAATTAAACACAAGAAAATACCAGTTTTTCACTCATCCCACACAGACCCAGTGCTACTTTTGTGTCAGTTCCCAAATGACTTTTTTCTCTATATTCAACCTTTCCTATCACTATCTATATTATATTTCCCTTTGTATTTTGCATTTTTTCCAGTGAAAATCCTATATTTTATATAGGATCTTCTTCAACATTGATTCACCAGTAAAACCCATGTAGTTTGATAAATGAGTGTGGATGCAGACTCTTGCTTTTATGTTCACTTAATGATACATTTGGCAGAAAGAATCCCTTTTTCTGTTGTTTTCTCTGTTTTGATATAGTATCTTGAATTTACTCTGAGCTTTTATGAACATCTACCCATTCATTCATTCATCTTCTGAACCCACTTTATCCTCACTAGGGTCAGGGGGTCGCTGTAGCCTATCCCAGCTACCTATAGGTGAAGGCGGGGTTCACCCCGGACGATTCATCGGTTCGTCACAGTACTGACACATAGAGATGAACAACCAATCAAACACATTCACACCTCTGGGCAATTTATTTAGGTTGAGCTATTAACCTATCAGTGCATGTCTTTGGATGGTGGGAGGAAGTCGGAGTACCCAGAGAGAATAAACATCTGTATGATCAGTAAAATAAATATGGGGGGGGGGTGCAGATGCAGATAACACTGGTCAACAACACATTTATTGTTTAAGTTTTTGGAGCTGATTTAGGATAATTTTGGTGTGCTGAATCCAAAAATCACATTCATTTTGCTCAATCAGGTCAACTTTCTGAACTATGCTACATATTGGCTTTTGAACATTTTTGCTTACATTTATGGGCATTTTCACATCATATGATACAAAATTCTTTCATATTTCTTGCAATAAACGAGTTCTGAAGATTTTGCTTTTGCCAATTTATGATTAATGTTTTTTTTTAATATTACAGGTGAATGAAATGGCTTCGATTAGAAGATCTTGCAAAAATAAGCCTGACGTATTCTGCTACATCTGCGGTGAATACACCATTGTACCTAACAGGAATCCTGTTAGAAAATGATTTTTTTTCTCTTAAAATCTATTTTGGGTGAGAACTATATAAAAAATCAACTGATAAAGTCACAAAAATGTAATTAATTTTGTGAGAAGATCAAATTTTTCAAAATCAAATTAGCAAAAAAACCTGACCTGATTGAAAAAAACAGATGTCATTTTTGGATTTAGTGGTGCAAAATGGTCCTAATTCAGTTGAAAAAACCTAGACAACTTGCAAAAAACATTTTTTTGTAACCCAGTGTAATTAATGGTGATAAATCACTTCGGAAACAGACTGATCTCATGAAATCATGTTGTATGTCACACCAGTTCTTATGGCATTTGGCGTGCTATACGTACGCTTTTTCATCCTTTTGTGTGTTATTCAACGCCATTTGATCGCGTGTCAGTGTATGCCTCTAGTTTACATATCCGTAACTGCTAACCCTATCCTTAACCCCAAACCCTAACCGCTAATCGAGTGCCATTTTACGTGGCATAAATGGTAAATGGACTGATATTACACTACCAGTCCAAAGTTTGGACTCACCTTCTCATTTAAATACATGAGATGGACCACAGATGGCCAACAAGTGCTCAGCATCACTGGGAACTCCTTCAAGACTTTGGGAAAACATTTCCGGTGACTACCTCGTGAAGCTCATCCAGAGAATGCCAAGAATGTGCAAAGCAGTAATTAAAGCAAAATGTGTCTATTTGGAAGCATCTAAAATATTCAGCATGTTTTGAGTTACGTCAGACTTTTTTAAACTCCATAATTCCACATGTGTTCATTCATAGTTTTGATGCCTTCAGTGAGAATCTACAATGGAAATAGTCATGAAAATAAAGAAAACCAGGTGCGTCCAAACTTTTGACTGGTAGTGTATATAGCGCATTTTATACACTTTCATGGTGTTCAAAGCGCTTTACAAGGCCTCACATTCACACACATTCATACACCAGTAGGCGGCTGTTATAATAATAATAATAATAATAATAATAATAATAATAATAACAATAATTTATTTGTAAAGCGCTTTCAATCAAAGTGCTGTACAGATATAAAATCAATCACAATAAAACATAAAAGCTAAAAACATTAACAGTAAAAGCACATCAAGACTTATAACACAGAGTAAACAAGCGGGTCTTGAGTTTTGCTTTAAAAACCTCCACAGAACATGCCTGCCTTATGCCCAGAGGAAGACTGTTCCAAAGTGTTGGCGCACGGAAAGAAAAGGCTGGCTCACCGACAGTCTTCTTCCTGACTTTAGGCACAGTCAGGAGGCCAGATCCTTGAGAGCGAAGGGCACGAGAAGGTGCATACAGTCTAACCAGCTCCGTCAAGTAAGAAGGTGCCGCTCCATTTAAAATGTTTTAAGTCAATAAAAGCACCTTAAAATCAGCACGAACCTGACATGGAAGCCAGTGAAGAGAGGCCAACACTGGGGTAATATGATCATATTTCCCAGCTCCAGTCAGAACCCGAGCTGCAGCATTTTGCACCATCTGCAAGACTCGGAAACTTTTTTTAGGTAATCCTGAAAGAAGAGCGTTACAGTAGTCCAAACGAGATGTTACGAAGGCGTGAATGAGGACTTCAGCATCTTTGTCACTTAGGATTGGCCTGATCTTAGCAATGCTTTGAAGATGGAAAAATGATATTTGAGTCACCTCCTTAATAATAATAACAGATAGGATTTATATAGCGCTTTTCTAGACACCCAAAGCGCTTTACATTATTGATCCATTATCCATTCGCTCTCACATTCTCCCTCTGGTGGTGGTAAACTACATCTGCATCCACAGCTGTCCTGGGGCAGACTGACAGAAGCGTGGCTGCCAGTGTACGCCTACGGCCCCTCCGACCACCACCGAACATTCATACACCAGTGTAGGTGGCACTGGAGGCAGGGAGGGTGAAGTGTCTTGCCCAAGGACACAATGTTGTGTTGTTTCTCCGCTGTCAATGTGATGACGTCATCATACGACAAGTCGACTCAACTTCGACTTTATTGACAAATAAGTCGATCTGAAAAAATCTTAAGTCACTAAAGCCCTACTTCATCGTATTTCCCCCTTTAAACTATGGGTGTGAGACTGTTTTACCAACACTAACAGAAGTCTGACAGTGTGATAAACCTGTTTTTATCTGATGGTCTTCATTTAAATTCCATCCAAACTGTTGACATCGACATAATTATCCCATTAATGCAGAATCTGACAGCTGACAGACTTGTTTATAGAAGTCAGGGACTTGAGCCTCATGTCTGAGCAGGATGTTGACAACTCCAGTACATCCTGGAAGACGTTATTCCTGACGTCCTCTGATCTCTTGTTTGAGTCCTGTCTGTTCTCTTTCAGAGGTTAATCTGACGATACCTTCACGATAATGTTCAGTCAAAGATAGAGAATAGTTTTTATTTGCCTTCTGACAAGGAGATGGCAGAAAAGTAAAGGATGTCCTTTTACCACCTGTGGAGATCATTATACCCTAACTGTAAAAGCCTCCATATGTGAAAGGTAAAAATAGGTAAAACTGGACATTTATGTAACAACTAACCTTTCATGTGATTGGCTTTGTACTTTTCTCAAATGCTTAACCCATAAAGACCCAGTGCTACTTTTGTGGCAGTTCTCAAATGATATTTACTCTGTATTTAACCTTTCGAAAGTGATTTATCTCCTTTTTTTTTTATATTATCATCTGTATTTTGTTTTGTTTTTTTTTCAGTGGAAATCATAATTTTCCTATATTGAATTCACTGATCATGTAGATGTTCATAAAAGCTCAGATGAAAGCTGAATCAGAAACAGAGAAAACTGAAGAAAAAGTGACTTTTTAAATAAACATATCATATCAACATATAACTGAACATAAAAACAAGTGTCTCCATCCACTGTCATTGATCCAACTCCATGGATTTTACCGGTGAATCAATGTTGTAGAAGATGACAGTGTTTCCACGGGAACTATGGAGCCTCTGAACGTCCAAATAGGTCATATCTGATGACCATGAAAAGATGAATAACTGTATTTTACACCAATTATTTACATATTACAATCAGATTAACAGTTCTAGATCCATTAAACATTTAAATGCTTTTGGTCATTAGTGCCTGTTTGTGTCTTTAAAGGTTAAACCACCTCTTAAAATGGATCTTCGGGTTTAATAATAGTAGTTGTTTTTTTTTTTTGTTTTTTTTTCAGCTGTAACCACTTATAATCTGTTTTAAATGAAATGGAAAGACCAAGTTCCTTTTGCAAAATGTGTATTTCTGACCTTTTTACATGTTTTCAGTATAAATATAAGCGAAATGTAAAGAATGAAAAGTAAAACTACAGTATTTTTAATACATTTAGATGAGTTATTTATAATGTTGGAAGTGATAGCATCAGAAATTGAGCGTATTCTGTAAGATAATCATGTATTTGTGGCATCACTGTGTTGGTAGAGACATATGTCTGTAAAAAGTCCACTTTTCATGAGCTCAGAAATGAACTAGAACCACTGTCACTGATCCAACTCCATGGGTTTTACTGGTGAATCAGTGTTGTAGAACATGATGGTGTTTCCACGGTAACTACGGCGCCTCTGAACGTCCAAATGGGTTATATCTGATGACCATGAAAAGATGAAGAACTGTATTTTACACCAATTATTTACATATTACAATCAGATTAACAGTTCTAGATCCATTAAACATTTAAATGCTTTTGGTCATTAGTGCCTGTTTGTGTCTTTAAAGGTTAAACCACCTCTTAAAATGGATCTTCGGGTTTAATAATAGTAGTTGTTTTTTTTTTTTGTTTTTTTTCAGCTGTAACCACTTATAATCTGTTTTAAATGAAATGGAAAGACCAAGTTCCTTTTGCAAAATGTGTATTTCTGACCTTTTTACATGTTTTCAGTATAAATATAAGCGAAATGTAAAGAATGAAAAGTAAAACTACAGTATTTTTAATACATTTAGATGAGTTATTTATAATGTTGGAAGTGATAGCATCAGAAATTGAGCGTATTCTGTAAGATAATCATGTATTTGTGGCATCACTGTGTTGGTAGAGACATATGTCTGTAAAAAGTCCACTTTTCATGAGCTCAGAAATGAACTAGAACCACTGTCACTGATCCAACTCCATGGGTTTTACTGGTGAATCAGTGTTGTAGAACATGATGGTGTTTCCACGGTAACTACGGCGCCTCTGAACGTCCAAATGGGTTATATCTGATGACCATGAAAAGATGAAAAACTGTATTTTACACCAATTATTTACATATTATGATAGGGTTAATTATTCTAAATCCATTAAATGTTTTACAACAGTAGATGCTTTTGCTCATTAGTGGCTGTTTGGGTCTTTAAGGGTTAAACCACCTCCTAAAACAGATCATCCGGTTTAATTGTAGTGTTTTTTTTCAGCTGCAACCACTGAGAATCTGTTTTTGATGAGATGGAAAGGCCAAGTTCCTTTTGCAAAATGTGTATTTCTGAGATTTGTACATGTTTTCTGTTTTTTAGTATGAATATCAGCAAAATGTAAAGAATGAAAAGTAAAACTACAGTATATTTAATTCATTCAGATGACTTTATTTGCAATGTTGGAAGTTATATCTTCAGAAATTGAACGCATTCTGTAAGATCATATGTTTGTGGCATCACTGTCTTGGGAGAGACGTATATCTGTAAAAAAAATCAACTTTTCAGAAATGAACTAAAACCATGGTCATTGATCCAACTCCATGGGTTTTACTTGCAAATCAGTGTTGTAGAAGATGACGGTGTTTCCACGGTAACTACGGAGCCTCTGAATGTCCAAATGGGTCATATCTGATGACCATGAAAAGATGAAAAACTGTATTTTACACCAATTATTTACATGTATTGAGAGGATTAATGGTTCTAAATTCATTAAACAGTTTAGATCAGTAGATGCTTTTGCTCATTAGTGGCTGTTTGGGTCTTTAAGGGTTAAACCACCTCCTAAACAGATCATCTGGTTTAATTATAGTGTTTTTTTGTTGTTGTTTTTTTTCAGCTGCAACCACTGAGAATCTGTTTTTGATGAGATGGAAAGGCCAAGTTCCTTTTGCAAAATGTGTATTTCTGAGGTTTTTACGTTTTCTGTTTTTTAGTATGAATATCAGCAAAATGTAAAGAATGAAAAGTAAAACTACAGTATATTTAATTCCTTTAGATGACTTTATTTACAGTGTTGGAAGTTATATCTACAGAAATTGAACGCATTCTGTAAGATCATCATATGTTTGTGGCATCACTGTCTTGGGAGAGACGTATATCTGTAAAAAAAATCGACTTTTCAGAAATGAACTAAAACCATGGTCGTTGATCCAACTTGCGAATCAGTGTTGTAGAAGATGACGGTGTTTCCACGGTAACTACGGAGCCTCTGAATGTTCAAATGGATCATATCTGATGACCATGAAAAGATGAAAAACTGTACAGGGTGAGTCAGAAAAAACACTCTTTCATTTAAAGAAATTGTACCACTGAAATGGAAATGCTTATTTTTCTTTTGATCATACAGTCATATTGATGTGGTTATTGAGCATGTCTGGCGATTGAATCATTGATTTATGGGATAGCATAACAGAGGGAATGTCCATTGTTTATTGTGCACCGAAATATCTGCCAACACAGTTTATGCCACCGTGAATGAAATTGAAATTGTCAACCATTACAGCATGTTTACACGCCATCAAAATGTTTTGTCTCAACGAAGTCGTCCGGCACGACCTTCAACCTGGCTACCATTCAGATTGATGCAAATCTGTGCTCGTTGTCGCATCTCTAACACAGCTCTTCTCGCCATTCGTGTTCGTCGTAGGACTTGGATTTCAGCCGTGATGCAATTTCGGAGTTCCTGAAGAGTTTGTGGAACAGTCTGATACACACGGTTTTTAAGATACCCCCACAAGAAAAAATCAAGGGGGGTCAAGTCCGGGGATCGGGGAGAATTTTGTCACCATGAAAGCTCTCTGCACATCCGTAAACTGTGGTCTTGCCATGATGAAAACTCCCTGGGCACTGTCATGTAGGCCTATGTCCTGAGTGTGAAAGCAAAGCCCCGACTCCTGTAATTGTTGTCAATTTCAAGTTTGTTCACTGTGGCATACGTTGTGTTGGCAGGTATTTCAGTGCCCAATAAACAATGGACCTTCTCTCTCTTATGCAATGCAATAAATCTATGACTACATCACCAGACATGCTCAATAACCACATCAATATGACTGTATGGTCAAAAGAAAAATCAGTGTTTCCGTTTTAGCAGTACAATTTCTTTAAATGGAAAGAGCGTTTTTTCTGACTCACCCTGTATTTTACACCAATTATTTCCATGTATTGATAGGATTAGTGGATCAGCAGGTGTTAAACAGTTTCGATTAGTAGATGGTTTGGATGCCGGTGGCTGTTTGGGTTTTTATGAGTTAAAATCCATCGCACTTCAATACTTCGATCTGTTCCTTCTATTTTTGCATATGTAAAAATATACTCGCTTAAACCGTCAGTTCAGTGATTTCTGTGTTTTCATCCAATATGTGTCCAGAGCGTTTTAAATCCTCCACGACACCTCCTCTCAACCTCCGGTCCAGTTCCTTATCCTTCCTCGTCATCGTGGTAAAAACTCATTAAAAGAAAAAAATATGAGATATCCCGGAGCATTTGGCTAATGAACTGACTTTAGATAACACTTAATGTCTGAAACTTTCAGATGATGGGAGCTTGAAAATGATCCAAAAATGAAAGCAGCTGTAGATCAGAAGAAACAAGCCTGTTAGACGGAGACACCGACCATCCTCTCTGACCTCCGCACAAAGGCCGCCGTGTCGTCCTATTCTCTTCATTTCCCCGCCGAATCCTTTTCACTGTCGAGCTTTTTGGTGAGAGAAATAGCGGCTTTAATTTCCTCTGCGTCTGCGTGACCCCCATCTTTTTCTATTTCCGTCGGAATCAGAACTCTCTTTGATGTTACAACTTGTTCAGAAAAAGAAAAGCAGAGGAAACGGCGTCGGCTCATTTTGGCTTCATTTAAGTGGTGATAGAAGCTCAGCTCTGCCGCCTCACCTCCTTCCATCTGTGAAGAACATACGACATCGCCAAATAAACGGAAAAACTAACTTTACTTTAAAAAGAGAGCCCATCGTGGCCCAGTCGAGGTTTCTTTTTTTTTTTTTTTTTTTTTTTTTGAAACTGAGCTCAAAGGCAACAGCACGTAATAAGAATGAGGATACTTTGAAGATAAACTATATGGATGTTTTCAGGGTGATTTATCAGGAAGGTTCCACTGATTTAACATGTGAATCCAACTCAATTCATCCATTTTCAGAAAATGTTCCGTACTGATCATATCATTAGCCTCGTAGCGTAACTACCTAACTCGTTCACAAATGGACAAAAGTATGTGGACACATTGAATTCAGGTGTTTCTTTTCCAACAGGGGTCTGGGATACAAAACAAAAAGGACAAATGTCATAATATGGTTTTATATTGCAGCTAAAATTTACTTCGGGGGTCAAATGAATGAGCCATTTTTGTCAAAAACAAAAAAAGTTGTAAGAAATGCATAGAACTGTGTTGAAATAATGCTAATCCATTTGTGCACAGACTACTGATATTATCTGACAGTGGAAGCTCTATTTTCAGAAATATTGGATTTGGAATAGCACGTGTATGTGAAAACTTTTGCTGGTGGACGGATATGACATTACCCATGATGCTCTGGTCAGTACCAGTACTTTATTAGTAATAAACTTATAGACTTACTATTGCTAATTCTCCTCTTATTCATAAATGTTAGTATTGTGGATCTAAAACAATAACAGCTGACACAAAAACACTAAATGTGTCAGTGGACGGATGTGACATGGTTGTTACAGATCCCATCATACTGATGCTCAGCAGCCATGTCACCGTTTACACTAATGATCCCTGTGCAAAAACTAGGATCACAATTATTTATTGTATAGTTTATCATCAGACTAAAGAGGAAATAACAATATAGAATTGTTCTTTCTGTATAAAAATGCTTATTATTAGTAAACTGTTGATTTAAAAAGTGACGTGTGACATTCTTCATGTATGTATTGGTGTAACATAAGCAGGATGGATCAGCACCATACTCCAGACTGAACCTGTCAAAATAAAACATGTGATATGTAGGAGAGAATCTGGTAAGAAAAATTCTGGAATCTAAAAGAATAGAATATTTGTTTTTCAGGTCAATTCAGTTCAAATAGAACTTGGCCATTTGTGACATGAAAGTATAGCATTAATTGTGATAAAATTGGACATTTTTGAGCTGAAAACATAGTTCATATGAGCATCAACCTGTTGCAACAGAAGTGAAATCCTGTACATTTGCAGAACTTGCATTTACCAACACACAGTTCCTTTGGGGATTCACTTCTATTGATTTCTTATGCACAAAGACAGAAATAAGACCTCTAAGCACATTTTAGCCGATTGGGATAAATATCATTTGGTTATTAATATGGATTCTTCTATGAAACTGGTCCTAAAACAGGACATGGGGCTAAAAATTTAGACCAGATGTAGACGAATGTTATGAAGCAAGTTTGGAAGCACTTTGAGTCTATTTTAAAAATAAATACTTATTGAGATAAAAGAGCAACTGTTTTTCAGATAAAACACATTTTTATATTTTTTATACAAAAATCTGCATGTAACTCTATAAAAAGGACACAAAAATTACATGCTACTATTTTTTTGAATATCTTTTTATTCTCTCACAGGTACATTTTGGGAATCGAAGTAAATATGCAAGGCAGTGTTTCACAAAAATGACCACTGTTGCAAAATCACTCATGATTTATATGTGTTTAAATAGGCAGGTTCTGCGTGTAACGCAAGTGGACACGATGGGTTACACACAAAACCTGGAATGAGACTGAGATTCATGAAAAACCCACATGTCTGGATTACAAAAACCACTAGGATCATCAAATTCAACTCAGTGCCTTTATTTATAGTCTGTATAAAACAATTTACAGACATGTTTTCACATCTAATGCACTGACACCTAGGTAGCTTTAAATGTCCCAATTTGGGTTGTATTTTTGGCCCCAATATTTTATTAACATGACAAATTCATGGGGCCCAGCCTTCCTGGGGGGCCCAGAGAGTTAGAGGAATAGTAAAGTGTCTTCAGCTTCACTTTCACTTTGCACTGCTCTGACAATTATGCCCCCCCGCTCTGACAGATTGTTTCCAGTGATTTTCTTGTAGTAAGGGTCCAACATTATTTTGTTTCAGGGGGCCCAAAACTGGTAGAGGCACCCCAGTCCAACTCTGAGGCGTTCTTGAAGCAAAGATAACAATTCAAACCAAACTAACCAATGCCATGATATTTATCCCAATATAAAACTATATTCAGACATTTATCATTATTGTTTTGTATTCCAGACCCCTGTTAGAAAAGAAACACCTGAATTCAAGGTGTCCCAATACTTTTGTCCATATATAGTTTATTTCCACCCCGTCTCCAGACTCAGTTCTGATGCAGTGTGATCAAACTGAATGGTATGGATGATATTATACATGATATTTTGAACTCAGACGGCCTGTGATGCTGCAGAAGAAAACATACATAATCAGTGAAGTCAGCTTTTTATTTATTTATTTATTTATTTGCAGCTTCACATAGAATAAATTTTTCACTTTTAGGTTTTATACCAGTTCTTATAAAGATGTCCTTTTTTTTTTGCCAGGACAAATCTACAGTCTGTACAAGTTTTCTTTCTTTTTTTTTTTTTTTTATTGCACCACACTCTGTTTTAAGCTGATAAGCTGGTGTTGTGCAGCCACTTTTTAGGATCTGTCTGCAGCTCCTCTGTTGTCTACTGGTACTCTGATTTCTATTATTATTATTATTATTATACATTTTTTTTGTGGTTGGAACAGGATTATTATAGTCAATAAAAATAAAAACTACAGTGTGCAGAGGTGCATATGGAAATGACACTTCTCTAAATCCAGAAAATGAAGCAATACAAGTTAAAGCAACACAGAAATGCAAGAAAAATCAGCTTTGTTTGCAGTTTCATAGTCATTCACTCCCTATTTTTACATATTGGCCTTTAAACAAGATTTTTAATAAAGAGATTTTTTAATAAATACTGCTTTTTTAATCATAGCTGGTTGTTTTTCCTTCATCCTACTCCACCTGTACATGGAAGCGTCCCTCATAATACAAGAAGAACACAAACAAATACTAAAACTAAAGTCATATTCGTCAGTTCCCCCAAATACAAATAAAAATATTTGATTGACTGATCATTTATTTTTAATATGTGAAAGCAGAAATAAAAGACAGGAAATTAAAAAGAAACAAAACAATCGTATTGAATGACTCACATATAAATTACATATGGGCTCTTGTGTGAAACTGGTCCTAAAAACAGGACATGGGGCAAAAAATTTAGACCAGATGTAGACGAATGTTATGAAGCAAGTTTGGAAGCATTTTGGGTCTATTTTACAAATAAATATTTTCTGAAACAAAAGAGAAACTATTTTTCAGATAAAACGCATTTTTATATTATTTTACAGTATATTTAATACAAAAATCCACATGTAACACGGTCAAAAGGACACGAAAATTACACTCTACTTGATTTTTGAATATCTCTTTATTCTCTCACAGGTACATTTTGGGAATCGAAATACCGTACTTTCCAGTCTATAAGCCACTACTTTTTTCCACACACTGTGAACCCTCAGCTCTAAAATGATGCGGCTAATTTATATTTTCTGGGCTAACGATCGATCCGGCTGACAAAGACGGAAACAGAGCTGCTGCACATAAGCTTGGCATCAATGAATCGATGGTGAGACGTTGGACACGGGGTGAGTCCAGTTTATAGTCTGGAAAGTACAGTAATTAAACAAGGCAGAGTGTGTCACAAAAATGACCGCTGTTGGAAAATCATTTGCCATTTATATGTGATTAAATGGGCAGGTTCTGTATGTAACACCAGTGGACACGATGGGTTACACACGAAACCTGGAATGAGACTGAGATTCATGAAAAACCCACATGTCTGGATTAGAAAAACCACTAGGATCATCAAATTTAACTCAGTGTGTTTATTTATTGTCTATATAAGACCATTTACAGCCATGTTTTCACATCTAATGCACTGACACTTAGGAAGGTTTTTATGTCCTATTTTTGGCCCCAATATTTGATTAAAATTCATTAATTTTGGGATGGCTCAGAGTAAGAGTATAATTTTTTGTTTTGTTTTGTTTTTGTATTTATCTGAGGTCATCATTAGGTCCATCCTGGGGGGAAATATGTCTAAATTTACCTTTTATTATTGGGTCTAAAACGCTGGAAAAGTGCCAGATACTAAAATAAACCCAGTTTCATAGAAGCACCCATATACCCATAGATATCTACCCTCATATATGTGTGAAAATCTATTTATATTCTATTCATTTTTCTAGTTTTTTTATTTTTTTTCAGGTACAACAGTGAACAGATCAGTGTCATACATACAGAGACATCAGAGTCACTACTGTGGGTCTCACAAAAGCTAAACTCGTGGAAACATTTTGATTCGTCATAAATTTTCAGTGTTTTTTTTTTTTTTGTACTATATAGGTGGTGGTTGGGGGGATCCATTAATTGTTGCAACACTGAGATTTTGGCTGCAAACTCAAATTATGTTGGTAAAAATCTGCAACTTTTGGACGATCCTGATTTCATCTGCAACCGGCAAACTGTGTAAAAGTCGTGCAATAAAAGCCTGTAGTTGAATATTTGAGAGTTTTCTGCAGCCAAAGACTGCAGGGAAGCTAAAGCTACTATGTTATCAGATGACATCACTGAAAATGCTGAAGACACACATGGATCAAGACTATTCTGGACACAGTTCAAGAGCTGCAGACAGATTCTTCAGTCTGATTTGTGGAATTACTGGTTGTAGTTGAAAGTATAAAGAAGGATGCAGGAGAATGCACAGAGCACATTCCAGCTCTATAGATGGCCTTGATTTCACCTGATTTGTTAAAGAAATAAATAAGCTCAGACCTTCCAGATGTATCGGTTGTCTGACCTTCAGCGCTCCAAAGCTGTACGCTGTCGAACCAGGGAACAACCCTCTGATTTATAGATTTGTTTTGACACAGCAGAGTTTTAAAATAACTCCACCTTATTTCTTGATAGGAGCAAACATGGTGACTAATTTAGAGAATATTATAAGAAATGGTTGAGCCCTTGAATTTCATCCAAAAAGTCTTAAAGGTCAGGTGATTCTTAATCTGATGTGAGCAAATGTTAACGTGTTTACTCAGAAATTGCAGCATCGTGCAACAAGTAGAAACAAGCATCAATATTTTCATCATTTTCTCATTTTTGGTTTGATGCACAACATCCTCCAAGTGTGAAGGAACGTGTGAACGGTGCATCATGGGTTTTCCTCTGGCATCAGATTTTTTCTCTCATTTTGCAGAGCAAAGCGTAACATACATATATACATATATAAACATATATACATACACACATACATGCATATATACATACACACACACATACATACACACATATACTGTACATACAAACATATGTACATACATACACACTCACACACACACACACACATACATACACACATACATTCATATATACATACACATACACACACACACTCACACACACACACACACACATACATACACACATACATTCATATATACATACACATACACACACACACACACACACACATACATACATACATACATACACACATATACTGTACATACAAATGTATATACATACATACATACATACATATATACACACATACCTACATACATGTATACATACATACATGCATATATATATATATATATATATATATATATATATATATATATATATATATATATATATATATATATACGTACATACGTACGTACATACATACATACATACATATACATATATACATACAAACCTCCGTAAATACCTACATACATATATACCTACTTATATACATACATATATACATACATACATACATACATATATACATGCATACCTACATACATATACATACACACCTGCCTACATACATATATACCTACTTATATACATACATATATACATATCTACACACATACATATATACATACATTCATACATACATACATATATACATGCATACCTACATACATATACATACACACCTGCCTACATACATATATACCTACTTACATATATACATATACACATACATCGGTCCAGTTGCAGTTCACCCCTTGGCCCTCCCCTTTACCCCTACCCCTTCGTTTTGCACATTCATATGAAGGGGTATGGGTGTCCCCGATTTTTGATGGTTCGGAGGGGGAGGGCTGTTTGGAATGAAGGGGTGAACTGGGATTGGGCCGCCCTCTTCTGCTTGGAATAGGACCGTTGGTTCCTTTGATGAGCCCCTCTGTACTTAGACTGCTGACATGCGTGGGGAACAGGATTGTCCAGTCCTCTATAATCATATACAACTGGGTGGCCCTTCAAATATCTGTCAACTCTATTTTTGAACGCATTCACAGAGGGAGCAATAACAACTTCCTCTGGGAGATTGTTCCACCAGCCAACGGTGCACTGTGTGGGAACGTAGTGGTGCAGGTCACTTCTTACATAGGACTTCTTAATCTTCTTGCCGTGGTCCCTGGTGTTGGCCCAGAGGTCTTCAGGGAACAGTTCTGCAGTGGTATCATACACATTCTTCATGTGTATGAATATGTTGATCAAGTTGCCTCATATCCTTTGGTACTAATGTTGGTAGACAGAGCTTCAGCAGGTATCAGGCACACTTTACATAAACTGGGACTAATTTCTCAGATATTTGGACTCCTTTAGAGCAGGGACGTCACACTTGTTTTAGTTCAGGGGCCACACCCTCCCAGTGTGATCTGAAGTGACCTGGACCAGTAAAATAATAACAGAATAATAATACATAAATAATGTCAATTCCAAACTTTTCAAAAGTAAAAGTACATGATGAAAACATTTACATCTGCAAATGATCCTTTAAGAAATTGTGAACAACCATGAAAAAAGGGAAAATTTTCAGTGCAATTTAACAATATTCGCCTTCAGTTTATCATTTACACATGTGCATTAAAACGTACAGGTCACAGTGGATCTACAAACACATTAAAGTCGCACTTGTCTTACTACATTTCAGGTCATTTGCATTTTTTTGTGAAAAGATAGAAGAAGAAGATATGTATAAACGAGACAAGCACTCGGAGAGCACAGACCTCCACCAAGGCAGATCAGCCACCCCCCCCCCCCCCATCACTACCAAAATATATTATCATTTGTTCCTTGTGCCAGTATCAACATTTCCTGAAAGTTTCATCAAAATCCGTCCATAACTGTTTGAATGATCTTGCTAACAAACAAACGATCAGACAAAACATAACCTCCTTGGCAGAGGTAATGATAAACCGAGGCAGAATATTGTTAAAATTACACTTATTTTCTTTAAAAATTTCCTTTTTTTGGGTTGTTTTTTCATTTTATTCACAATGATTTTCAAGGATTGTTTGCAAATGTGAACATTTTCATGTAATTTATCTTTTTTTTTTTTTTTTAACACTAAAACAAAGAGAAGAATTTGGAGTCATCATTATTTCTACTTATTATGATGGTATTTTATTGGTCTGATCCACTTGAGATGAAATTGTGTTTAATGTGGCCCCTGACCTAAAATGATTGTAAATATCTTCAGTGTAATTTTTTCATTTTACAAATTCCTCCCATGGGCCACGTATGTTTGACACCCATGCTTTAGACCACGGGTGTCAAACATGCAGCCCGGGGGCCAAATCCGGCCCACCAAAGGGTTCAATCCGGCCTGTGGGATGAATTTGTGAAATGTAAAAATTACACTGAAGATATTAACAATCAAGGATGTTAAAATCATTTTAGGTTATTTCAGTCTAAAGTGGATCAGACTAGTCAAATACTATCATAATAACCTGTAAATAATGAAAATGGTAAATTTGTCTCTTTGTTTTAGTGTAAAAAAGTAAAATTACACAAAAATGTTTACATTTACAGACTAGCCTTTAAGAAACAATGTGAATATCTGAAATGTCTTAAGAGAAATGCGAGGAATTTTAATAATATTCTCCCTGTTCTTTAATGTTTTGTGTATTTGTAGATCCACTGCAATCTCTAAGTTGTGATTTGCATGTGTAAATGACAAACTAAGGCGTAATATTGTTAACATTGCATTTATTTTACAAAAGAATTTTCAGATTGTTCATATTTGTTCATGTCACGTTGTAGTACAATTCGTAGATGTAAACATTTTCATTACGGAATTTACTTTTTTCACTCAGAAGTTCTTATCCTATTATTTATATTATATCACTGGTCCAGCCTGCTTTATGTCATATCAGGCTGTATATGGCCCCTGAACTTAAATGAGTTTGACACCCGTGCTTTAGATAATTAAAACAGTGAAATTCGTGTGGTTCTGCTCCCGTGTGGGCTGAGTTTTGCGTTCTAGTCCAAACCAGTGTGTTTTCTCGTGTCAAAGCTCTACCGCGTTGGAAAACAGCCCAGCTTTCATCCTCATCTTGCCTTGAAATGCAACGGAAACTCACCTCTTCGTGGATTCATCATCAAGTCAAACATCTTTATTCCTCTTGGACAGAATAAAACAGGAAAATGTATATTTCATTGAAAAACCACATTCCCATCAGGGTTCGTCTGCTTCTAAAACATGCACATAAAATGCACATTTAATCCGAGCTGCAGAAAAGAATCCACTGGACGCAGTATTTCAGCACAAAAACACTCTCCTCTTCAGTTCAACTGTTGTTAAAAGTTGAGTTTTGAGATGTATGAAGCTAATGATTTCTCTGGTATTTGACTGTTTTTCATCCTCATTATATTTTATTCATTTCTGCGTATGATACTAGAATCAGCTTCGTGATGTAGTTTTAACTTGAACTCATAAATGTTTGTTTCAGTGTTTCCACTCATCCTTAAAAAGGCTTATATTTGATTATCCTAAATTAAAGTTTAATTATCCTTAAAATTGATAATAAATCTAATTAATGAAATCTGACATTCAAAGGTCGTGAGTGATGATGCTAATGTTAGCTAAGTGAATCGATAAAATATTAAACCTCAACCTTTGCGTAGTAAAGTCATGTGTTATGGAAATGGAACTTCTTAACTGTAACCAGAGTGGAGCTGTATGTCAGGACGAATGTGTTTTAGTAAAGAAAAAGAAACTTGGCAGAAGAGCGAACTGTCAATCAAAACCAGGGTTAGGGTTAGGGTTGGGGGGAGGGGCTTATATACATTAGATCAGTGTCTCTCAACCCTTTTGAGTCTTGACACATATTTTACATTATGGCTAAAATGTGCTTAGAGGTCTTCTTTCTGTCTTTGTGCAGAAGAAATCAATCTGAGTGAATCCCCAAAGGAACTGTGTGTTGGTAAATGCAAGTTCTGCAAATGTACAGGATTTCAGTTCTGTTCAACATGTTGATGCTCATATGAACTATGTTTTCAGCTCAAAAATGTCCAATTTCATCACAATTAATGCTATATTTTCATGTCACAAATGGCCGAGTTATATTTGAACTGAATTTACCTGAAAAACAAATATTCTATTCTTTTAGATTCCCCAGTTTTCCTTATCAGATTCTCTCCTACATATCACGTTTTATTTTTACAGGTTCAATCTGGAGTATGGTGCTGATCCATCCTGCTTCTGTTACACCAATACATACATGAAGAATGTCACACGTCACTTTTTAAATCAACAGTTTTCTAATAATAAGCATTTTTATAAAGAAATAACAATTCTATATTGTTATTTCCTCTTCAGTGTGATGATAAACTATACAATAAACTAGAAAAGCACTCGGAGAGCGCAGACCTCCGCCAAGCGCAAAAATTCCCCACATAATCGGTGATACAAATCCTACATTTATTTTTTAAAATAAAGTCTGCCATCTGGATCAGATCCGGATCAGCCTTTGAAATGTGATAGAGGACCCCATTGTCAATTCCTGAGTTAAATTTCATGAGTTTTGGTCAATAATTAAGCGAGATATTGGGAAACGAAAATTTTGGCCCCATTTACCACAAAGTTAACGAAAATTTCAAAGTGATCCAGAATCCAGGATTTCTTCCGGATCACCCCCAGAGGTTAATCATTTCTTCCTTATCCCATTTCCGACAAACCCTGAAAATTTCATCAAAATCTGTCCATAACTTTTTGAGTTATGTTGCACACTAACGGACAGACAAACAGACAAACAAACAAACCCTGGCAAGAACATAACATAATCAGAATTATTACCTCCTTGGTGGAGGTAATAATTCTGATCCTAGTTTTTGCACAGGGATCATTAGTGTAAACGGTGACATGGCTGCCGAGCATCAGTATGATGGGATCCACAACAACCATGTCACATCCGTCCACTGACACATTTAGTGTTTTTGTGTCAGCTGTTATTGTTTTAGATCCACAATACAAACATTTATGAATAAGAGGAGAATTAGCAATAGTAAGTCTATAAGTTTATTACTAATAAAGTACTGGTACTGACCAGAGCATCATGGGTAATGTCACGTCCGTCCACCAGCAAAAGTTTTCACATACACGTGCTATTCCAAATCCAATATTTCTGAAAATAGAGCTTCCACTGTCAGATAATATCAGTAGTCTGTGCACAAATGGATTAGCATTATTTCAACACAGTTCTATGCATTTCTGACAACTTTTTTTTTTTACAAAAACGGCCACTCATTTGACCCCCTAAGTAAATTTTAGCCGATTACAAAAATCACAAGGCACACCACCAAATAAAACTGTCACAAAAAGTATATTTATTGAAATATAAAGTAAATCTAGTCTCAGTTTACTTCCTCAGTGTGAAACCTGGGCCTGTTTAGTTGAACACAAAGATGATTTTCTTGCAGAAATTGAAGAAAGACACACACAAATGTTCCCCAACAGCTCTGAGTCGGTCTCTTTTTTCGTCTTTATATCAGTCATATCTGAAAAGCCCACCTCGCATAGATCGGTTGAAGAAAGGAAACAGTGAAACAGCTTTGTTTGGGGGGAGGGCACATCGGGGGTGCACAGCCGACATGGGCATGGACAAGGGGCGTTTGGAACAAGAAAACTGAGAGGGTGTGTCAGCAACCCCTCAGACAGAGCCTTCAGCTCACAGATTGAAAACAAAAACTAATAATAAATTTATTAGAGAAATGATTCAAAGGGATACGATTTGTAAGCCAGCTTCTATCTTTTTTTGGAGTAATTTATATTTTGATGTGGACTGGGAAAAAGTATGGTTATTACCTAGGAAGTTTTTCATTTCGAATACGGTGACAGAGGTATCTCTAAAACAGTGGCGGCTGCTCGTAATAATAATAATAATAATAATAATAATAATAATGATAAAAATATAAAATACAGCAGTCTCGATAATAAAAAAATTAAAATAAAATTAAAAAATGATAATTTGTATGACATGTCCCTATTTTCCAGATACCATAATGTTCATATAAGGTTCCTATAATTGTAAAAATTCCTCCAGTTTTCCTTTGGTAATGTAAGTCAGTCTTTCCAGTCCGATGCACTCTGATAGATATGTATTTATATTTCATTTCTTCCTGCCTTTCCTCAAGCATTATGTTTTCTCCATGTTCTGTTGTTCTATTTGTATACGACATTATGTAAATAAAGTAAAAAAAAAAAAAAAAAAAAAAAAAAAGCTCACAGATTGAGGTCCGTCATATAATAGGCTGGTTTACTTTCACTTTTATCTTTCAAAGGGAAACAGGAGACTCAGCTTTCTCATTCCAAACTCCTGACTCCTCTGTTGAAAAACAGAGTTAAACGGTGGAGACCCCAGCCCAGGTCTAAACCTCCAAAGTCTCAAAAAATCAACTTGAACGTTGAATGCGCTGTTTCACTTTCGTATCCTCAACACTCACCTGCCGTTTTTCTGTGCCAGACCAGACTTCCAAACCTGGACTAATGCCATGTAATTCTGTATCAGCCCAGAAAAGAACCCAAGCAGGAGCTCAAGGCCTTAACTTCACCATCTCGTCAGTGTGTGGTGAGTCAGAGCAGTTTTCTGTTTGCCCTCTGTCTCATTTTAAAAGTTATTTCGTGTGGAAAAATACCTGTGAGCTACACTGAACCCAACCTGTGAAAGTAGTGGAGCGTTGCCTGGAAGACACGTAAATTACCCGCTATTTTCTGAAAAAGGAACAAAACTGCAAGTCTTTAGACATCATGTCAATGGGTGGACGTAAGGCGCTGCAGTTCTGAAAAGCTCCATTCAGATTTTTTTGTTGAAACCCAGTTATTTTTTTTTTATTTTTTTTGTGGTTGTTCACATCATAATTCAAATGTGACTTCCATCAGACTCGTGTGAACAGACTATGGTCCTGAAGTGACATCTTATGGAGGAAAATATCGTTAGCTTCATAGCATAATTGTCTAAGTCATAATTTTGAACCACGAACCAAAAGCATCTACTGATAGAAACTGTTCAATACCTGCTGATCCACTAATCCTATCAATACATGTAAATAATTGGTGTAAAATACAGTTTGTCGTCTTTTCGTGGTCATCAGATATGACCCATTTTGGACGTTCAGAGGCTCCGTAGTTACCATGGAAACACTGTCATCTTCTACAACATTGATTCACCAGTCAAACCCATGGAGTTGGATCAATGACAGTGGATGGAGACACTTGATTTACGTTCAATTAATGAAAGATTTGACTGAAAAAGTCACTTTTTCTTACGTTTTCTCTGTTTTTGATATAATGACACTCAACTTTAATTTGAGCTTTTGTGAATATTTACATAATCTGTGAATTAAGTATAGAAAAATACCTGATTGTCACCGAAAAATGCAAAATACAGAGCTTAATATAACAATAAATGGTGATAATCCACTTAAGAAAGGCTAAAAATAGAGAAAAATTTAATTATGAACTGCCATAAAAGTAGTGCTGGGTCTTAATGGGTTTAAGACCAAGAACTAATTTTTGGTGTAAAATAAAGTTATTCATCTTTTCATGGTCATCAGATATGACCCATTTGGACGTTCAGAGACTCCATAGTTACCATGGAAACACCGTCATCTTCTACAACATTGATTCGCCAGTAAAACCCATGGAGTTGGATCAGTGACAGTGGATGGACACACTTGTTTTTACACTCATTTCATAATATATTTTGCTGAAAATGTCATTTTTCTCTGTTTTGTTATAATAACCTTTGAATTTACTCTGAGGCTTTAATGAACACCTACATGATCAGTAAATTAAATATGGGAAAATACTTGAATTTCTATGTTTTTTCTCTATATTTAACCTTTCCTATCACTATGTATTATAATATTATCCAGTGAAAATCTGGTATTTTCCCATATCTTCTTCAACATTGACTCGCCAGTAAAACCCATAGAGTTTGATCAATTTTTTTCATGAAGTTTTATATTTACTTAATGGCAAATTTAGCAGAAAGAATCCCTTTTTCTTTAGTTTTTTTCTGTTTTTGATGTAATAACCCTCAACTTCACTCTGAGCTTTTATGAACATTGACCTGATCAATAAATTAAATTTAGGAAAACACCTGATTTTCACTGAAAAAATGCAAAATAAAGAAGATAAAATTGCAACTAGAAGCACTCGGAGAGCGCAGACCTCCGCCAAGGCTGATCAGTGGCCCCCCCGTGGGCCCCCCCACCCCCGATCACCACCAAAATTTAATCATTTCTTCCTTATCCCATTTCCAACAAACCCTGAAAATTTCATCCAAATCTGTCCATAACTTTTTGAGTTATGTTGCACACTAACGGACAGACAAACAAACAAACAAACCCTGGCAAAAACATAACCTCCTTGGCGGAGGTAATAAATGGTAATAAATCAATAAAGAAAGGTTTCATTTAGAGAAAAATTCATTTGGGATCTGGGTATTTATGGGTTAAATGATGTAAAAGTCAGATGAAATGGGATGCAGATTGAAGTCACATTTCAGATGATCAGATATGGACCTGATTCAGAACCACATATGAAAGTGGACTGATCTGTGCTGTTCAGACTGTCCAAAAAGTCAGATATGAATCACATTTGGGCAAAAACGTTCCTTTTAGCTGCAGTGTAAGCGTAGCCTTGGTTTGGGAAGTGCAGTCTGACATTCAGTTTTCATTACTCCACATGTCAGGGATCAGATTTAGTCTTTTTTTAGTTCATTTCTTATCAGAACTGTACATTTCCTAATATGAAACTCTCTTCCCATGTGTCCGCTCAACGCTGATGACCGGTAGATATTTGGTCTCCGTGGTTATTTTTTCCTCCTTGGGTGAAATGGAATGGACTGGGGTTATGTTTACTGTTAAATGACCGAATCGCTGTTTGTCCGAAGGGTGAATTTATTTTTTTATTTTTTTTTTTTTAGACTGAGTGTGTGCAGTGACAGAGTTCCTAAGTCCATAAGCTGAGAGGCTTACAGGGCAGTTGAACTCTGCACAGCAAACGTCGACTTACAAAGTTTGCTGGAGGGCAGAACAATATTTAGCGAGCGGTTCACTTTAAATGAGGGCAGAGGGGTGTTATGACACTTTAAGTGGCTGCCATTAGAATAAACAAGAAGCCGCGGCGCATTCAGAGTTTTTCATGAGGTTTTACAGCTAATCACGGCTGAATGCGAAACACAACACGCGGCGTCTTCGGGACGGTATCGACCTCATCAGCGTTAATGCACCGCCGACGCGTGATTGGCTCCATTAGCGAACGGTATTTGAAAGTTAAAGCAGTTTGACATTTTGTTGGCTTCAGCACCGTTCGCTGGTTCATGCCAAATTAATTAGTGATCTGTACAGATGCTGGGTGTCAGATGTGGTTTTCCCTTCAGACGCAGCCTGCGGAGCTGTTTTCCCACTCGGCGACTTCACCGCTGGAGTTTCCACGTACAGACATAAAAGTCATGTTGATATCCTCATGTATTTTTGATCACCCTCAGCCCTCGTCTCTCTGACTGCACCTGTAACTCTGAATCTAAACTGTTTTTAATGTTTCACTGTTGGTTATGGGTTCAACACTACCCCCTGTGAGCGGTCAGTGTGGAGGAATATTGAAGTATTGACGACTTCACTGTGGAGCAACAACTGGATTTGGATACGACGGTGAAATATGGACTGAATCTAAGGCTACAGCATAGTTACATGTACAAAAACAAACAACAACAGGGGGCAGCTGTAGCCTAGAACAGGGGTGTCAAACTCATTTTAGTTCAGGGCCCACACCAAGGTTATTATCGTTAACGAAAACGAACGAAATGACGAAAACTAGAATTGTAAAAAAAATTTTGTTGACTGAAATAAATAAAAACTGTAATTAAAAGAAAAAAACGATAACTAACTGAAACTGTGTTGTGTGCTTACAAAACTAACTAAAACTTATAAAAATTATAGAAAAAATTCCCTTAGTTTTCGTCTTTGTCAATGTCGGATTGATACGAAATCGATTTATTTCCCTCAAGCAATTTTAGCTGCTGGCACCGTATGATATTTAACGGTCCGTCACTTCTCGTCATTTGTTGTTTAGAGTCATCTTCTGGTCCTGACTCTACCTGGAAACATGGAGACTAAAGTTGGGAGAAAGCAGCAGAGTCCTGTCTGGGATTTATGTGAATATGACGGTGAAGAAGAGAAAAGATATGAGAAAACTAAAACTAAACTAAAACTAAGCATTTAGAAAATAACAAAAACTAATAAAAACTAGCAAACCTGCTCTAAAAACAAATTAAAACTGACTGAATTAGAGAAAAAAAATGTCAAAACTAAACTAAACTATCATGAAAATCTAAAACTATTAGAACCCTGGTCTGCACCTGTAACTCTGAATCTAAACTGTGTTTTTAATGTTTCGCTGTTGGTTATGGGTTCAACACTACCCCCTGTGAGCGGTCAGTGTGGAGGAATATTGAAGTATTGACGACTTCACTGTGGAGCAACAACTGGATTTGGATACGACGGTGAAATATGGACTGAATCTAAGGCTACAGCATAGTTACATGTACAAAAACAAACAACAGGGGGCAGCTGTAGCCTAGAGGGCCGGAGAGTCAGCTGGTTCGATTCCACGCACTGGCAGAAAAAATTTGTTGGCTGATGTGCCCTTGAGCATGGCACTTAACCCCCACCATTTTGCTCCCTGGGAAGCAGAAGTTAAACTTCAGTGTGTGATGCATGCGTATAAAGGATCTAAATCTAAAAATTATCCATGCTATGTGGTCTTAAAAAGTGCAAATGCTGAAATCAGAATCAGAACACTTTATTAATTCCAGGGGGAAATACTGTGTGAAACAGCTGCTTCATTCAAGTATAATAAAATAGTAGCAGGAGAGAAATTATCAATGCAACAAAAAGAGAAAAAAGAGAAAAAGACCAAACTAGAAAAGCACTCAGAGAGCGCAGACCTCCACCATGGCAGATCAGCACCCCCCCCCCCCCGATCACCACCAAAATTTTATCATTTCTTTCTTGTGCCAGTATCAACATTTCCTGAAAATTTCCTGAAAATCCGTCCATTACTTCTTTTTGAGTTATGTTGCTAACAGACAAACAGACAAACAAACCCCAGTGAAAACATAACCTCCGCCGTTACACTTGGCGGAGGTAAAAAAAAAAATATAGTTTTGGTCACCAGCGACCAAAACCATCTACTGATAGAAACTGTTAATACCTGTTGATCCATTAATCCTATCAATACATGTAAATAATTGGTGTAAAATGCAGTTTGTCATCTTTTTATGGTCGTCAGATAACTATTTGAACGTTCAGAGGCTCTGTAGTTACCATGGAAACACCGTCATCTTCTACAGCATTGATTCACCAGTAAAACCCATGGAGTTGGATCAATGACAGTGGATGGACACACTGGGTTTATGGTCAGTTATTGATATGTTTGCTGAAAAAGTCTGTTTTTCTTCAGTTTTCTCTGTTTTTGATGTAATAATCCTCAACTTTAGTCATTAGCTTTAATGAACATCTACATGATCAGTGAATTAAATCTAGGAAAATACATGATTTTCACCGAGAAAACACAAAATACAAAGGATAATATGATAATAAATGGTGATAAATCACTTTTAAAAAGGTGAAATCTGGAGAAAAATTCATTTCTGTAAAATTACCCATGGCTCTTTCTGGGTTAAATAACTCTTATAGAAGTTCGATGCTGCAAAGATGTAGTTTCAGAGGAACTCGGTGCACTTTCCTCTGCAGCAGGATCAGAAAGTGTTCTTTTTAGAGCGTGTTTAGGCGTTCGGTGAATGAGTGTGTACGTCCAGATGTCAGTGTGTGTGTTTGTGGGTGAATGCAAACTTCTATATTACCTTCCTGCAGGGTGTAAGTCTGACAGCTGAGGAGATCTGACTCTGTGCCCGTATGGAAGTGTGTGTGTTTGTTTAGTGTCAGAGGCCCAACCTTCACACTACTTTACTTTACAGATCAAACCTGACAGCCGAGTGGATTTTATAGTTTACAACCGTATATATATATATATCTGCAGGTAGACTTCCACTGTATGTGTTTGCAGATACGCGTAGAGTCTCCGTGTTCACATTCACGGTGACATTTCGCTGCTGTAATTAACTTAATTTCATGCTGTTGAAATTAGCGGTTTGTATCTTTGAGGAGTGGAGTTAGAAGCAGAGGAGCAGACAGGCAGAGCCCACAGACCCACACACTCCAGTGGAATCATGACTGTCACTGCAGCAGACAGATTGGCGCTCGTCGACACTTTCCTCGCTGCGTTCGTGGTCGTACGTGGCTCTTATCTGTCAGCGTTGATTTCCTCAAGATGCAGTTAACGATCAGAACAGTGTTGTTATCGTTTCAAGGCCTTTGAATTCCATTTCAATTCCTCCCCGCGGCCAAAAAAATGACATGTTTGGATGTCGTCTTGTAAAGTCGCCCTTTTTTTTTAAAGCTCAGCAGAAAAAGATGTTCATGATTTAATGCATCAGCGACATTTTACTGATATTTTTCAACCCCCATTTGGTCTAAAGAAAACCCAAACATTTTCATTGATGGTTGTTCTAGTAACAGTATGTAGTATCAGTAAATAGGAATTCTACTACGGTGGCCCTGAGGATCAAAACAATAATACTACAGAATAGAGCTGCACGACGTATCGTTTGATTGTCATCGCAATGTACGTGTGCGCAACAGTCACATCACAGTCCTGCGATGTAGAAGGCAAATGAACTCAACTAATTTCAAGGGTACCTGACACACACTGTGCACAGTGATCCAATCACATTCATTCTTAGTCATTTTGCCGAAGCAGACCCCGCCCCTGCACATGGAGTGAGTCACTGGTAACAACGCAGAGTTTCAGCTGGTAAGGTTTTGGCGTGGCACAGCGCCACATCCTGCCCCCTCAAACGGTAAGGAAAAGATACATGAGCCTTAAGTTTCACTGTCACTTCTGCCTGTGGGACGATCCACACCGCCCCGTACCTCCATAGTATTATAAGTCGGACGGAAACCGGTTGAGCCCCCCCCTCGACCTACCAACCAAAACATGCCCGCATGCCCCCCCCCCCCCGGATTACACACCACCACACCAAGGGCCGGTCTACTAAGATCCCAATTTGCATGTAGTAATTTCCTTGCGCAACGCAATCTAGAATTTTGTGTGTGGGGTGTGACCACGGTTTACGGGTAATTTACTCAGATTGCTTGTGCAAATTATAACAGGTGCAAAGTCTTGGAGACCGCCCTATTTAAAGGAGGGTTTTGCATGAGCTACTGGAGACAATACACTGGAAAAACTGCTCTGGGATAAACCAGCACTAATGACAACAGACTGAATGATCCACAAGAATGAAATGTAACATTGGAGGAGTTTAGTCATAGAAGGTATGGCACGACTCACTCATTCATTTATTTTTCATTTTAAAGGGTGTGTGTGTGTGCACACACGGGGGGTGTAGTTGGATTGAATGACTTTCTCAAGCACACATAATTTTGTCCCACGGTAGCCTAATGTCGGTGCGTATTTTTAATCACAATCATCAGGAGTGGAAAAGAGTCCCGTAAACTGTGTGTGTGTGGGTGGGGGTGTGGGGGGGGGGGGGGGGGGGCATACGTCTCAATTACGTTTTCTTCCATCATTCCAAAAATGTTCACACATGGGTGAAAAATGTGTTCTCTGCATCTCGTTTCATCATTTCTTTGTCTCCTAACCACTTCCATGTGTGCACAATTACACATCCAAACCGTTTGCTCCTCCTTTTCAGACATGTTAAACATAGACACAGTTTCTATCAGCAAAATTACTTTTGGATTTGATAAATCACTTTGCGTGTGCTAAATTAATATATTTACATTTTTTCCTCCCAGCACACGCACAACTGCGTGTAAACGCCCCAAATCGCATATTCATTGTGTCAAGTGTACTAACTGATGCAGACGGGCTATTTTGCACCTTTAAAAGACACAACCTTTAGTGCGCACTGTTAGTAAATCAGTTTGGACATTTCTTTGTGTGTTGAAAGAGTTTGCACACGTCTTAATACATGCTGATCTTTGATAGATCCGGCCCCAACTGATCATTTTCACAGGAAACACTGAAACACTGAAAAATGAGCAACAAACAGAAAATCACCACCAAAGAAAAAAAAAAAGTTTAAAAAAGTAAAATAAGAACAGGACTAAAGTAGAATAAAACGACACACTTACAGTACTAACAGTATGTACATATATGAACATAAGATGTTTTTATATATAGAAAGTCCATAAAAATAGTGCATTTGTGTGAATAAATATTCCATTTTCATTGGAAGATAGAAGCTCTCAGTTTCAGGTTTGCAGCTTCTTCAGGTTCCAGGTTGATAAAACCTCCAACAGCTCCACAGCTTCCACAGTGGAACAGAACCAGAACCAGAAAAAACAAAACTAAACCGCCCATAAACCCGGATGTGTGTAAACGTGTGAGTTTAACTCGGTTCGTGGTGACATTTACGGAGCCGTTTATCCCATCATCCTGCCTTTATGCTAAACAGGAAGCCTGGAAAGTCCTCTAAACATTACAGCGTTCTCCCTGTGACACGTCCTATCATCTGCACACTCTTCAGCGCTCATTATAAAGCTCTTTAGGTAAAAGCATCTGTAAAAGGTGGCTTCCTGGAGCCGTTGTCGGCTGTTTTTCTGCTCCAGAGGAAGAATATTTACATAAACATACACAGAGGCGGAGGCTGAACGAGCAGGAAGTGGAGCTTTATGTTTCCCCTGAGAACGTCTGATGGAGTCGGGGTCTTCAGAGGACGCTGTAATGTCCTCTCAGGTGTGACTCAGACCTGAAGCTGTGATGGCCTGGATTACTGTCTTTACACACAAACACACAAACATCTATATCATTATACTGCAAGGGCTCAGAGCGTCTGTGTTTTATATTAACATACTGTCTCAAAATCATAACTTAATGTCTGAAAATAATACAATATTCTCTATAGATAAGAACATAGTATCAAAAAGAATTAAGATACTTTCATAAATTAATGGCTGTGAAACTAACTATTGACACAGAATATATTACAAACAGATATTTTCTCAACATAATTACTTATTTTCTGAAAATAATACAATATTTACTCAAAGTAGGGACATATCTGAAGGAATAAAAATAAAATAATGGGAAACTCAAACTAACAACTGAATATATGAAATATAATAACTTATAATTATTATATCTCAAAATAATACAATATTTTCTCTGAATAGTGTCTTGGAATCACAAAAACAACAACTTGGATCCTCCAAACTAATGTCATAATGTCAGAAAGAATGAAGGTGATTATTTTTCAGACCTTCTCCAAAGTAAAGTTTGTCATCACAGGATTCAGTTTAGTTTTTGTGGAAAATCTGAGGCTTTTAGTGTTTGAACACATGCAGCTTTGAGTCGGATCCAAATCGACAACATGTTGTGGTCCAGATTTTCACGGCTCATAGAAAAACTCATGCAGTGAAAACGTGAATGTCCCAAAAAAAAATAATAATAATAATAACTTCATATATGACTGTGTCTCCTAAAGAAAACTGAATACATTGACATATTATCTGGAAATATTAAGATACTTTCTCAAAATCACAACTTAATATTAATATATCAAAGTAATATAATTTTCACTAAAGAATGTAGTATCAAAAAGAATTAAGATACTTTCATAAATTAATGACTGTGAAATTCTAAATAATGACAGAATATATATATATATGATATTTTTTCAAAATAATTACTTATTTTCTGAAAATAATACAATATTTACTGAAAGTAGGGACATATTATCTAAACGAATAAATAACGGGAAACTTAAAACTGAGTATATAAAAAATAATAACTTATATTAGTAATTAGAATGTCTCAAAATCATAACTTAATGTCTCATAATAATACGATATTCTCCAAAGATAAGAACATAATATCAAGAAGAATTAAGATACTTTCTCAAAATAATGGGAAACTCAAACTAACAACTGAATATATGAAAAATATTAACTTATAATTATAATAATATCTCAAAATAATACAATATTTTCTCTAAATAGTGTCTTGGAATCACAAAAATACCAACTTGGATCCTCCAAACTAATTTCATATTGTCAGAAAGAATGAAGGTGATTATTTTTCAGAGCTTCTCCAAAGTAAAGTTTGTCATCACAGGATTCAGTTTAGTTTTTGTGGAAAATCTGAGGCTTTTAGTGTTTGAACACATGCAGCTTTGAGTCGGATCCAAATCGACAACATGTTGTGGTCCAGATTTTCACAGCTCATAGAAAAACTCATGCAGTGAAAATGTGAATGTCCAAAAAAACTAATAATAATAATAATAATAATAATAACTCCATATCTATAACAATAAACATATATGACTCTGTCTCCTTAAATAAACTTAATATATTGACATATTATCTAAAAATATTAAGATACTGTCTCAAAATTCTAACTTAATATCAACAAAATAAAACAATATTCTCTAAAGAATGTAGTATCAAAAAGAATTAAGATACTTTCAAACGTTAATGACTGTGAAATTCTAAAATATTAACACAGAATGTTGAAAAAAAAATAATTACTTATTTTCTGAAAATAATACAATATTTACTCAAAGTAGGGACATGTTATCTAAAGGAATAAATAATGGGAAACTCAAACTAAAAACTGAATATATAAAAAAAATAATAACTTACATTAATAATTATAATATTGTCTCAAAATCATAACTTAATATCTCATAATAACACAATATTTTCTAAAGAATCCAGTATCAAGTAGAATTAAGATACTTTCATAAATTAATGACTGTGAAATTAAATGACACAATATATTTTTAAAAAAGTTATTTTCTCAAAGTAATTATTTTCTGAAAATAATACATTTACTCAAAGTAGGGACATTATCTAAAGGAATAAGGATACTTTCTCAAAATAATGGGAAACTCAACAATTAAATATATGACAAATATTAACTTATAATTATAATAATATCTCAAAATAATACAATATTTTCTCTAAATAGTGTCTTGGAATCACAAAAATACCAACTTGGATCTTCCAAACTAATGTCATAATGTCAGAAAGAATGAAGGTGATTATTTTTCAGAGCTTCTCCAAAGTAAAGTTTGTCATCACAGGATTCAGTTTAGTTTGAGTGTAAAATCTGAGGCTTTTAGTGTTTGAACACATGCAGCTTTGAGTCGGATCCAAATCGACAACATGTTGTGGTCCAGATTTTCACGGCTCATAGAAAAACTCCCGCAGTGAAAACGTGAATCTCCAAAAAAAAAACCAGTACTGAAAGGTTTGGACGAAGTGTTTTTTTCATTAACGGGGATTAAATTTACAAATAGAGGACATGGAACGGTGACACGACTGCAGCGAAGATACGAGCCAACACACAAACGTTTCACATTTTGTCATTTAAATTCAACTCCGGCGACAAAAATAACAGGCGTTCCTCTCGCTGTTTGAGACGGATTCAATTATTTCTGCTTTTAGATTCATCACGCGTCGCCTGATGAAGCCAATTGGATCTGTGTGAAAGTAACCAGCCCTCAGCCATCTCCTTCTCTCTCTCTCCAGCCAGACTAAAGTGAGCGCTGAGATATAATTGAAAAAGTTTTCAATTAATAAATGCGTCTCCGATCGGCAGCCCCGGCCCCTCGTCGCCTTCTCGCGGTTCCACATTCTGCCTCTCTGCAGAATCCATTGGCTCAAATCTGGCTTTTTCATTTCACCGCCAGCTGTTGGATTCTCCGCAGGTCCCTCCTGTATTCAGCTCCGCTCTGTCAAGAAAAGAGGAAAAAAAAACAACAAAGGGAAATGAAGGAATGAAGGGAAAAAGATGATCTACATTAAACATAATTGCTACCATTTTACATTTCATCGAGTTGAGTGAGAATGTCCTACTTTTTCTCATTTCCTCTCGATTTTCCTAAACGCTCTAACTAAATTAACTAAATCAAGTGTTTGGCTGTTACTTTCTGAGGGGAAAAGTGCAAGTATTTATAGTGTTGATCCTTCTGTGTCCAATATTAGTGCATTCACACTTTAATACCTGCAGTTTAACCCAGTGGTACTTTGGTGTCAATTCCCAAAGGATTTTTTAAATTTTTTTTAATTTCTACCTTTCGTAACTGATTTATCACCAATTTCTTTTCATAACATTTTCCTCTGTGTTTGCATTTTTAGGTGTAAATCATGCATTTCCCTATATTTAATTCACAGATCATATAGATTTTCATGAAATCTCAGAGTAAATTCAAAGTTAACAAGAATAGTACTCAGAGAGCGCAGACCTCCACCAAGAGAAATCTGCCCCCCTCCCCCCTCATTTTGTTCATTATATTCTTCATTTGTATTCATTTATTTTTTATATTTTCTGCATTTTTGTGCATTTTGTTCATTTTGTCCTTCATTTGTGTTCATTTTTTGTATTTTCGGCATTTTTGTGCATTTTGTTCATTTTGTCCTTCATTTGTGTTCATTTAATTTTTTATATTTTCTTCATTTTGTGCATTTTGTTCATTATTTTCTTCATTTGTGTTCATTTAATTTTTATATTTTCTTCATTTTTGTGCATTTTGTTCATTATTGTCTTCATTTGTGTTCAATTTTTGTATTTTTGTCATTTTTGTGCATTTTGTTCATTATTGTCTTCATTTGTGTTCAATTTTTGTATTTTTGTCATTTTTGTGCATTTTGTTCATTATTTTCTTTATTTGTGTTCATTCTGATGATGTGAGTCCACTCCTCCTTCTGATTGGACCAACCCCCCCCCCCCCCCCCCCCCAATCACCACTAAAACTTAATCATTTCTTCCTTGTGCCAGTATCAACATTTCCTGAAAATTTCATGAAAATCCATCCATAACTTTTTGAGTTATCTTGCTAACAAAAAAACAACGCACACATGCACACAAAGCAAAGGGATGACAGTACCTCCTGGCGGAGGTAATTATATCAAAACAGAAAAAAATGTCCTACTTTTTCTCATTTCCTCTCGATTTTCCTAAACACTCTAACTAAATTATCTAAATCAAGTGTTTGGCTGTTACTTTCTGAGGGGAAAAGTGTAAGTATTTACAGTGTTGATCCTTCTGTGTCTAATATTAGTGCATGTACACTTTAATACCTGCAGTTTAACCCAGTGGTACTTTGGTGTCAATTCCCAAATGACTTTTTTTTCTATTTCTACTAGTGCTGGGCAGCGATTACAATTTTTAATCGCAATTAATCACATGGATTTCTGCGATTAATCATGATTAATCGCATAGTTGGGGGGGGGGTTGCCGGCATCAACAGCATGTATTGCCTTTAAGTGATATTTCAGACTGGAAGTACTCGAGTGATAAAAAAATAATTCCACATGTCAGTGCTTACAGACAACTGTGTCCTTCTCAACCCCACCATCTGAAGACTTTTAAAATGAAAATGTCCACGGAAAAGACCGGTACTTTTCTCCATGTTTATGTCCACACCAGTTTATTTCCAGTTGTGAGTGATTGCTGGGAGTCTTAAGCTCACTAATAAGTACTAATACTAATAAGCCCAATAACATGTGATGTTCAGTTGTTAAAAGCAAGCAAAAGGGGCCCTCTAGTGGTTGGAATAAATTGCACTAATGTATGTTTTGTCCTGACGGTTTTACCATAGTCAGTTCAGACATAAGAAGGAACTAACAGACACGTTTCTTTCACTGTCTTTGTATGGCCTGAAAAACGTTTGCCTGTGAGTATTTTATGTTAAGTTGTTGTAAGAATGAATAGTAAGGAACAGGAATCGTTAAGAATTTAATGATTCCAATTCCATTATCGATATTGCTTATCGATCCGATTCCTTATTGATTCTCTTATCGATTCTAATTGGGTAAGGGAATAAAAGAGTACAAATGGGTGTGTTTCCATTAACTGTCATCTATATTTCCATCTGCAAAGAAATTAGAACATATACAGTATGTACAAATAATAATAAAAGATGACGAAAATGAAAAACTAACGAAATGATGAAAACTAGAATTGATAAAACATTTTCGTTAACTGAAATAAAAACTATACTTAAAAGAAAAAAAAAAAAAGATAGCTAACTGAAACTGTATTGTGTGTTTACAAAACTAACTAAAACTGATAAAAATTAAAATTCCCTTAGTTTTCGTCTTTTGTCAATGTTGGATTGCTACGAAAGCAATTTATTTCGCTCTTGCAATTTTAGCTAGCGGCACCATACGGCACTTCACGATCCGTCACTTGTCATTAATGCTCCATTTCCACTACGTGGTATCGGTTCGACTCGACTCGGCTCAGCCTTTTTGTGTTTCCATTACGAAAAAGGACCTGGAATCTGGTACCCGGTACTACTGCTTTGGTATCACCTCCGCCGAGGTTCCAGGACTGGGGACCAGATACTAAAACGTGACGTGTAAACACTGTAGACCACTGATTGGTCAGACAGTTTTCTCTGTGACCCGCCGTTTTACAAAAAACAGATGCGGAAGTGGACAGTAAATCTAGCGGTACATTAATCCACATGATAACAGCCCAAAACTACACCATGGTTGGTCGAGGAGATTCAGTCTTAGGTGGCCAACGTAAAAATTCAGATGAGAAAAGACGCAATGAGCGAGTTTATCAGCAAGTCTCTGAAAAGACGACACGGAAGTAACGCGCTGCATCACTATGACGACCAGGTACTATAAAGTCAGTAGCATCTTGTAATGGAAACGCTCTCCAGGAATACCGAGCCGAGCCGAGTCGAGCTGGTTCCATGTAGTGGAAACGCAGCATTAGTCGTCTTCTGGTCCCCACTCTACCTGGAAACATGGAGATTAAAACTGGGAGAAAGCAGCAGAGTCCTGTCTGGGATTTATTTGAATACGAAGACGAAGAAGAGAAAAGATATAAAAAACTAGAAGCACTCGGAGAGCGCAGACCTCCGCCAAGGCTGATTAGTGGCCCCCCCCGAGGGCCCCCCCACGCCAAGGAGGTTATATTTTTGCCAGGGTTTGTTTGTCTGTCCGTTAGTGTGCAACATAACTCAAAAAGTTATGGACAGATTTTGATGAAATTTTCAGGGTTTGTTGGAAATCGCCCCCCCCACCCCCGATCACCACCAAAATTTAATCATTTCTTCCTTATCCCATTTCCAACAAACCCTGAAAATTTCATCAAAATCTGTCCATAACTTTTTGAGTTATGTTGCACACTAACGGACAGACAGACAGACAAACAAACAAACCCTGGCAAAAACATAACCTCCTTGGCAGAGGTAAAAAAAAAACTAAAACTAAGCATTTAGAAAAAAATTAAAACTAATAAAAACTCGCAAACCTGCTCTAAAAACGAATTAAAACTAACTGAAATAGAGAAAAAAAGTCAAAACTAAATAAAACTAAACTACAGGGTGTCCCATAAGTCTCCATACATAGGAAAAATAAACGTTTCTTGACATAAACCATTTTTATTTTTACAATATGCTCTATATGACTGCCATTTTGTCGGGAACACATTTCAATGCGTGTCCTCCACTGCTGAAGAACTATAAAGAAGAATATAAAGAAATACATGTTAGAACCATATATGTATGGAATGTATTATGTCTCCTATGTATAGAGACTTATGGGACACCCTGTATAATGAAAAATCCAAAACTATTATAACCTTTATAAGAAATAAACATGATTGTTAATTCCAAACCTGTAGAAACAACAAAGCTAAAGGTGCACTAAGACTTTTACACAGGATTGTTCGTGGGTTTTACAGAACAGAGCAGACACGATTTGTTTTGGGAGAGCTAATATAACGTTGAATTATTGTTGTGAAGTCGCAAAAACAGACATTTGAGTCATGGTTTTACCGCTGGAACCGCTCACATTCAGCTGCAGATCCCTGTGTGTTCACGCAGCACAATGCCTGGTGTAATTGGTGCTTTTGCGGCGCTGATTGAGTAATTACAGCCAAAATCACAGACACTTTGTTCACCAAGTACAATAAATGTACAGAAATGTGTCTTAGTGGAGGCTCTCTGAAGAATAATACCCGCTATAAAACCTATTCCCTGTATTCATTACGTAAGTCATCATCTCATACACTTTTAATTTGCGAACATGATCACGTCTCTCCAGAGGCGGGAAGACGGAGATCTCTTGGCGAAGGCTTCACAGACAAATCCGAAGATGCTCATCACAGAATTACTGACAAGAGATGATTTATAAAGCTGTAAAACCTCCAGATATTCACTTACGTTGTTTTTCTGCAGCATCTTTGGTGGTAAGCTTTAATTAATGTTTTCTTCTTCTTTCCTTGCGATAATTCCCTCGAGTCATTTTGTCAGTCACATTTTTGTCTGTTTTCTTTCCTTCTCTTCTTTATCCTTGAAGATGTGGTTTCTGATTTTTTTTTTTTGTCTTTAATGGAGGAAACTCAGAAGAACAGACACAATAAAGTGTTTTTCAGAAGCGGATCGCTGTGAGTTTACGTCAGGAGTCGGTTCATTTTTAGTGAGTGTTCGCTGCTGATCTCCCTGACTCGACCCCTCCATTAAAACTATGGACAGACTTTTCCACACAACTTCTGTTCCAGGAAAATGTCACCTTTATTCCGGAACGACGTATGGACATATGCACAAAACTTTACTGATATTTACTAAATGTCGAAAAACAGAAGTGCGTAATGTGGGTTGCAATGATTTGTTTCTTTATTATCACGAGATGATACAAGAAGTCATTCCATAAACATGGCGACAAACATGAACATGGTGTTGATTTACAGATATATTCATTATTATTATATATTATCCATCTATCTCGTACTAAATTAAAAAATGATCGGGTTTCCTGGTGTGTCCGCACATACCGCGACATGTTTCTTCTTCTTCTTCTTCGCTTGTTGTAATGTACGTCAACATCCGTTTTTTTAATTCACCTGACTCTAGTTGCAAAAAAAAGGTCTTTCCATTGCAGTTTTGCGTGATATACCAATTGCGCTACACCCAAAAAACCACCTCTTACCAGCGCAAAAACTTTTAATTGAAAAATGAGACTTTTGGCGAAATTGTCATTTTTCCATTAGGTAAATTTTTATGCCGTGTTGAGCGGCATTATGTAATAAATTCCCATTATGTAATAAAAGTTCAAAATGTAATAAGAATGTCACGTCATCTTGTAATAAAGCCGTATTATGTAATAAACTGATGCATTTGTAATAAACTACGTCAGCGCATTATGTAGTAAATTTTTTCTCATTATGTAGTAAGATATAACAATTTGAGAAATGTATTACAAAATGCACTTGACACATTTTTATTTTTTAAAAAAATGTAATAACATGGTTCATTATGTAATAACAATCCAAATTAATATAATTTTAGAGCAGTTTAGAAGAAATTAGTCCCAGGAGCTACAGGTAATGGAATCAGAACTTTAACCACACAGTTTAAAGATGAAAATAAAAATGTGTCAAGTGCATTTTGTAATAAACTTCTCAAATTGTAATAACTTACTACATAATGCGAAAAAATTGACTACATAATGCGTTGAGGTAGTTTATTACAAAATGCATCTGTTTATTACATAATGTGGCTTTATTACAAGATGACGTGACGTTCTTATTACATTTTGAACTTTTATTACATCATGGGAATTTCTTACATAATGCGGCTCAACAATTTGCAAGTTATATTTGCAAAATTTGAGGGTCGATGAAAAAGCAACTAGTGACATGTAAGACTACTCTATTTGGTTTACCCCAAAATGTGTCAGTAGTGTTCAGGGGCGCCGCTACCAATTGTGGGCCCCATGAAAAGTAACTGTTATGGACCCTTCGTAAAAGTCAGTAGCTTGTCGATCTCTCAGAGTGAGGGGGAGGGTGTGTGTGTGTGTGTGTGTGTGTGTGTGTGTGTGTCTGTGGTCCATAACAAACGTAGAATACGCCGGCGTAAAACAAAACTGAAATATAACATGCTTTCGACATCCGACTCCTTACTTCTATGCTGCTATTATCCACCAGATCTTACATGAAATTTGAACCAGCTTTTAGCCTGTATCCACTGGACCCCCTCCACTGCTCTATGGACCTCCCACAAATTCTGGGCCCCATGAATTTGTCATGTTTACCCCCCTTAACACCATCCCAGGTAGTATTTGCTCACTATTATAAAATGATCATGACTTGATCAGGAGCAGTTTGTCGGTTTTACTGGACACACAAGCAGCTGCATGAATGGAAATGGGTTCAACATGAGGCAAACATAGGATAACGTTAGCCTTTCATAATGTTAGCCTTTCATAATGTTAACTTTTCATAATGTTAGCCTTTCATAACGTTAGCCTTCAAAACGTTAGCCTTTCATAACATTAGCCTTTCATAATGTTAGCCTTTTATAAAGTTAGCCTTTCATAACATTAGCCTTTCATAACAATAGCCTTCAAAACATTAGCCTTTCGTAACATTAGCCTTTCGTAACATTAACCTTCCGTAACATTAACCTTTCATAACATTAGCCTCCATAACATTAGCCTTTCATAACATTAGCCTTCATAACATTAGCCTTTCATAACAATAGCCTCCATAACATTAGCCTTTCATAATATGAGCCTTTCATAACATTAGCCTTCATAATATTAGCTTTTCATAACAATAGCCTCCATAACATTAGCCTTTCTTAACATTAGCCTTCATAACATTAGCCTTCCATATTGTTAGCCTTTCATAACATTAGCCTCCATAACATTAGCCTTTCATAACATTAGCCTTTCATAGTGTTAACCTTTCATAACATTAGTGATCATAACATTAGCCTTTCATAATGTTAGCCTTTTATAAAGTTAGCCTTTCATAACATTAGCCTTTCATAACAATAGCCTTCAAAACATTAGCCTTTCGTAACATTAGCCTTTCGTAACATTAACCTTCCGTAACATTAACCTTTCATAACATTAGCCTCCATAACATTAGCCTTTCATAACATTAGCCTTCATAACATTAGCCTTTCATAACAATAGCCTCCATAACATTAGCCTTTCATAATATGAGCCTTTCATAACATTAGCCTTCATAATATTAGCTTTTCATAACAATAGCCTCCATAACATTAGCCTTTCTTAACATTAGCCTTCATAACATTAGCCTTCCATATTGTTAGCCTTTCATAACATTAGCCTCCATAACATTAGCCTTTCATAACATTAGCCTTCATAACATTAGCCTTTCATAGTGTTAACCTTTCATAACATTAGTGATCATAACATTAGCCTTTCATAATGTTAGCCTTTTATAAAGTTAGCCTTTCATAACGTTAGCCTTTCATAACAATAGCCTTCAAAACATTAGCCTTTCGTAACATTAGCCTTTCGTAACATTAACCTTCCGTAACATTAACCTTTCATAACATTAGCCTCCATAACATTAGCCTTTCATAACATTAGCCTTCATAACATTAGCCTTTCATAACAATAGCCTCCATAACATTAGCCTTTCATAATATGAGCCTTTCATAACATTAGCCTTCATAATATTAGCTTTTCATAACAATAGCCTCCATAACATTAGCCTTTCTTAACATTAGCCTTCATAACATTAGCCTTCCATAGTGTTAGCCTTTCATAACATTAGCCTCCATAACATTAGCCTTTCATAACATTAGCCTTCATAACATTAGCCTTTCATAGCGTTAACCTTTCATAACATTAGTGATCATAACTTTAGCCTTTATAATGTTAGCCTTTCATAACGTTAGCCTTTATAATGTTAGCCTTTCATAACGTTAGCCTTCATAATGTTAGCCTTTCATAACGTTAACCTACTCACAAAAAGGTGGGTTCTCTATCTGACCTTTTTTCGGGGATTTCTGTGTAAAAGTGGCTAATGACAGGAAACCGTCAGGATCTGTCATCGATAATGTTACCACCCAATATATCCTCCAGAGACCCAGAAAAGTGCAAGTTTTAGCTTTTTTACATTAAACAAATGTCTTGATTGGAAACTGCATAATGCAACAGTTTTTTTTTGTTTTTTTTTTCCAGATACATTTTTTAAATTATTTGTATTTATTTAATTCTTTTTAAATGGAATGTACTTTGCAATAGACAGCATATTTTAAGTAAAACTGTGACACTTTCGTCCCCTACAGAGGACAAAAAGGCATTGCTGGCTCTCAGGAGGATAAACCAAAAATAAACAAATTATTCATAATCATTAGTGTTTTTCATTATAAAAGATGCCAAGTGTTTAATGTAACTTGATGTTTTCATACTTGTCTGAGCGCTCACTTTCAATATACTCTAATTTGTAATGATGACTTTATGAGCCATTTAGTCTAATCATTTACAGCACATTTCCATGTATTTATCAGATAGTTTTAACCTTATTTGTTATTTAGGATCATTTTTTTTTACTGTCGTTTAGTGTCAATTTTGCAAACCTGATTAACATTAAACAGTGATTCATTATGGTCGCTTCCATACCAGATGATTAAAGTTAATATTCTTGTCATTCATCAGTGCTTTGACAAGTTCAGTTCATTTGTACCAATTTGTACCTCATCAGCCACCGTATGCAACACCTTCTTTTCTGACTTTAGTGATGGATGAATGTCCAGTTGGTAAATATTTTTGTGAAAGTGAAGAAAAGCAGATTTAACCCTTTCATGCATGAATTATGAAAACCTTAGTCAATATTTTTTTCTGGAGTGTTTTTATTCCTCTTTAGGCATGAAAAAAACAATGCAATTAAAAAAATATATATTATGAATCTATTTTTCGTGGAGTTAAAAAATGTCCACTCAGCTGGACATTTTTTAACTCCATGAAAATGTAAATAATTAGTGTAAAATACAGTTCGTCATCTTTTCATGGTCATCAGATATGACCCATTTGGACGTTCAGAGGCTCCGTAGTCACCATGGAAACACTGTCATCTTCTACAACATTGATTCACCAGTAAAACCTGTGAAGATGGATCAATGACAGTGGATGGACATACTTAATTAATGATAGATTTGCTGAAAATGTCACTTTTTTTCTGTTTTCCCTGTTTCTGATTTAATAAACTTTGAATTTACTCGAAGTTTTAATGAACAGCAACATGATCAGCAGATTAAATATAATAAAATACCTACTTTACACTGAAAAAAATGCAAAATAAAGAGGATAATATAATAACACTGGTCAACAACAAATGTAGTGTTTAAGTTTTTTGAGCTGATTTAGGATCATTTTGGTGTGCTGAATCCAAAAATCACATTCATTTTGCTCAATCAGGTCAACTTTCTGAACTATGCTACATATTGGCTTTTTAACATTTTTGCTTATATTTATGGGCATTTTCACATCATATGATACAAAATTCTTTCATATTTCTTGCAATAAACGAGTTCTGAAGATTTTACTTTTGCCAACTTATGTTTTTTTTTTAATATTACAGGTGAATGAAATGGCTTCGACTAGAACAGGGGTGTCAAACTCGTATGACTTCAGGGGTCACATTCAGCCAAATTTGATCTGAAGTGGGCTGGACCAGTGAAATAATAACATAATAATATATAAATAATGTCAACTCCAAACTTTCTTCTATGTTTTAGAGCAAAAAAAGTTAAATTATGTGATGAAAATGTTTCCATCTACCAACTGTCCTTTAAAACAACGTGAATAACATGAACAAACTGAAATTTCTTAAGAAAACTAAGTGTGATTTTAACAATATTATGTCTCAGTTTATCATTTAAATGTGTAAATTACAACTTACAGATCATAGTGGATCTACAAATACACAAAATATTTAATAACAGGCAGAATATTGTTAAAATTACACTTCAGACATTTCAAAATGTTTGTATTTGTTGAGGTTATTCATGTTTATGTGAAATGTTAGTTTGTTTTAGTGTAAATACAGTAAAATGACATGAAAATTTTTAAATTTACAAAGAGAAAAATTTGGAGTTGTGAGTATTTATAGATTATTATGATAGTATTTTACTGATCTGACCCACTGGAGATTAAATTGGTCTGTATGTGGAACCTGAACTAAAATGATTAATATCTTCAGTGTAATTTTTGCACTTCACAAATTCATCCCAGGGGCCGGACTGGACCTTTTGGCGGGCCAGATTTGGCCCCCGGGCCACATGTTTGACACCTGTGGACTAGAAGATCTTGCAAAAATAAGCCTGACGTATTCTGCTACATCTGCGGTGAATACACCATTGTACCTAACAGGAATCAAGTCACAAGTTTCATAAAGTGTGCTTACCAATCTTATTTTAGTATTAATTATTATATTTGGTGAGAAGATCAAATTTTTCAAAATCAAATTAGCAAAAAAACCCTGACCTGATTGAGAAAAACAGATGTCATTTTTGGATTTAGCGGTGCAAAATGGTCCTAATTCAGTAGAAAAAACCTAGACAACTTGCAAAAAAACATTTTTTTTTGTAACCCAGTGTAATAAATGGTGATAAATCACTTAAGAAAGGTTAAATACAGGGTGGGGAAGCAAAATTTACAATATTTTGAGGCAGGGATTGAAAGACAGTGTATGACCAGTTAGTTTATTGAAAGTCATGAGAATTTATTTGCCACAAGAAAATGTACATAATAGAAAATGTTTTTATTCTATGTGTCCTCCTTCTTTCTCAATAACTGCCTTCACACGCTTCCTGAAACTTGCGCAAGTGTTCCTCAAATATTGGGGTGACAACTTCTCCCATTCTTCTTTAATAGTATCTTCCAGACTTTGTCGTAATAGTTTTGCTCATAGTCATTCTCTTCTTTACATTATAAACAGTCTTTATGGACACTCCAACTGTTTTTGAAATCTCCTTTGGTGTGACGAGTGCATTCAGCAAATCACACACTCTTTGACGTTTGCTTTCCTGATTACTCATATGGGCAAAAGTTTCTGAAAAGGTATGGATAATAGTGTTAGGTATGATTATGACATCAATATATGTTTGGTTTCAAAACAAGTGACGTAGTGCCTGCTGAGAAAAAACAACTAAATGTTCATTGTAAATTTTGCTTCCCCACCCTGTACCTAACAGGAATCAAGTCACAAGTTTCATAAAGTGTGCTTACCAATCTTATTTTGGTATTAATTATTATATTTTGTGAGAAGATCAAATTAGCAAAAAAAAAACCTGACCTGATTGAGAAAAACAGATGTCATTTTTGGATTTAGCGGTGCAAAATGGTCCTAATTCAGTAGAAAAAACCTCGACAACTTGCAAAAAACTTTTTTTTTTGTAACCCAGTGTAATAAATGGTGATAAATCACTTAAGAAAGGTTAAATAGAGAGAAAAAAATCATTTGGGAACTGCCATCGAAGAAGTCTTTATGGGTTAAATATTAGTAACATTTTATTTCCTAGCCTTTATATTCACTCATGCAGATATTATGCAGGTACTGTTATAGAAGTTCAGGTTAAATTACATTATAGAATAGTTGTCCACTGTAGTGACCACCATGCATGAAAGGGTTAAGTGGCAGCCCCCACCCCTGATACCTGATATGACTGAGTTTATTGTGGGTCAGTTGAATCGACCGACTCTTCTCTAAACTGACTTCTCCACTTTAGACAGAAAAGCTGAGTCACTCCCATCAGGCTCAAAACTTATCTCAGAAAACACCTTGTGCTTCCCCCCTGTCCTGCTCACTCACATATTCTTTTATCGACTGGAAAAAAAAAAAAAAAATCCAGTTCATCTTCTCCTGTGGGCTTGGTTTTGTTTGTATTTCTATTATTGAACACCTCCACACTTCGACCATATTTTTCTGCTGGTGCTCAGTGTTGTCGGATCCTTGGATATTCACCTGTTTAGAATCGGTTCAGTGAGCGAAACCAAATACACCCATGGAAGTTGAAACGATCAGCGGCGTACAAATCTTTTATCCCAAAAAAAAAAAAAAATTGAGCTCTTTTTTTTTTTTTTTTATTGAGATAAGAGTTGAGCCTCCCAAGTGAAATTCACCGTTTGAAGATAAAGACAGAAAAATACTCTGTCTCCTGGGGAAAAAAAATAACATAATCTAGTATAAGGGAGGTACATGTAGGAGGATTGAAGACATTCAAGATTCAAGAATGTTTATCGGCATTACGTGCACATTATGACATTTATAGAGGCAGTTCTCGGCTAGATAACACATACAAACACTCCAGAATATGTACATCAATATAAAAACACCATAGATTATGTATATCAAGACTATGTACGTTTATAGAACAGAAATTAAACACAGTATGTACAAGCGCTCATGTCGAACAAACAGAAGCTGAATCAATTTGGTAGAAAAAAATTCCATCCATCTTTCATATTTTACTATATGTTCTATATCTATATTCCTTCTTTTTGAAAGCGAAGGACACACATGAATGAAAAATCCATTAAACGGTGGGTGTTAACCCTGTTTATGGAGAAAATACATCACTAATTTAGAAGAAAAACTGTGGATTTCAGTCGTGTCTTAAGCCGGTTGCCCCCGGAAACAGGGACAGTGACAGTTCTGTGTTGCCATGGTAACGCTACATAATGTTTATTGTAATGTACACACGCCATATATCTAGCCTACATAACCTGAAGAATGTCAGATAAAAGCTAAAAAAAAAAATCTATTTTTAGGCACCTAAATGGTTAAATGTTTAAAGTAAGCTAACAGTCTGAGACCAGCGTGAATAATTTAATAAAACAGACCAATGAGATGAACTTTGTAGTGCTAAGCTAACATTGAGCTAACACTAAACAGATCCAACATATTATTTCTCTGCTATTAAAACTCACTGAACAAGCAAAAATAAGTTGCATATTGTGAAGCAATGATTATAAACTTTGTTCCCTTTGCTGTTTTCTGATCAGAACTTTTATATTTTACTATTTTTTTCTGTCTTTTCCGTGTTGTTTTAAGAATGTAGTCAAATGTTGGATGTCACAGTTTAGAAGCTAAGGACACATGAATGAAAAATCCATTAAACCATGGATGTTAACCCTGTTTATGGAGAAAATACATCGCTAATTCAGAAGAAAAACTGTGGATTTCAGTCGTGTCTTAAGCCTGGTTACCTTTGAAACCAGGAACAGCGACAGTTGCATCTGTGTTGCCATGGTAACGCTATACAATGCATGTAGTAATATACACACGCTTTACATCTACAAACCAGAAGAATGTCAGATAAAAACTAAAAGAAAAATCTATTTGTAGAAAATAGCAGACAACTCAAACACAAGCACCTAAATGGTTAAAAGTCTAAACTAAGCTAACCGTCTGAGACCGGCGTGAATAATTTAATAAAACAGACCAATGAGATGAACTTTGCAGTGCTAAGCTAACACTGAGCTAACACTTAGTAGATCCAACAGTACACGTATTATTTCTCTACTGTTAAAACTTACTGAACGAGCAACTGAACCAGTGACAGTTCCATCTGTGTTGCCATGGTAATGCTACATAATGCTTATAGCAATACACACGTTCTCGTCAAGTAAAAGCTTATCAAAACCAATTGTCAGAAAACAGAATACAAACCAACCAACAAGCACTTAAATTGTCAAATATCTAAACTAAGCTAACAGTCTGAGACTAGCATGTAATTTAATAAAACAGACCAATGAGATGAAGTTTGCTGCGCTAAACTAACACTGAGCTAACACTTAGCAGAACCAACAGTACACGTATTGTTTTTCTACTGTTAAAACTCACTGAACAAGCAAAAATAAGCCACATTATGAAGCAATGATTATGAATTTTCTGTTCCCTTTGCTGTTTTCTGATCAGAACTTTTATATTTTACGATATGTTCTTTCTTTTCCGTGTTATTTTAAGAATGTAGTCAAATGTTGGATGTCACAGTTTAGAAGCTAAGGACACATAAATGAAAAATCCATTAAACAGTGGGTGTTAACCCTGTTTGTGAAGAAAATACATCACTAATTTAGATGAAAAACTGTGGATTTCAGTAGTGTCTTAAGCCCGGTTTCCCCCGGAAACAGGGACAGTGACAGTTCTATCTGTGTTGCCATGGTAACGCTACATAATGTTTATAGTAATGTACACACGCCATACATCTAGCCTACATAACCTGAAGAATGTCAGATAAAAGCTAAAAAAAAAATCTATTTTTCGGCACCTAAATGGTTAAATGTTTAAATTAAGCTAACAGTCTGAGACCAGCGTGAATAATTTAATAAAACAGACCAATGAGATGAACTTTGTAGTGCTAAGCTAACACTGAGCTAACACTAAACAGATCCAACATATTATTTCTCTGCTATTAAAACTCGCTGAACAAGCAAAAATAAGTTGCATATTGTGAAGCAATGATTATAAACTTTGTTCCCTTTGCTGTTTTCTGATCATGACTTTTATATTTTACGATGTGTTCTTTCTTTTCCGTGTTATTTTAAGAATGTAGTCAAATGTTGGATGTCACAGTTTAGAAGCTAAGGACACATGAATGAAAAATCCATTAAACCATGGATGTTAACCCTGTTTATGGAGAAAATACATCGCTAATTTAGATGAAAAACTGTGGATTTCAGTCGTGTCTTAAGCTCGGTTACGTTTGAAACCAGGGACAGCAACAGTTGCATCTGTGTTGCCATGGTAACACTACACAATGCTTACAGAAATACACACATTTTCATTTACTAAAAACTAATCAGAACCAATTATTGGGGAAAAAAATCCAAATAACACTGACAACAGTGAATGACATGAATCATTTAATAAAACAGAACAATGAAACGAACTTTGCAGCGCTAGGCTAACGCTGAGCTAATACTAAACACATCCAATGGCACACGTGTTATTTCTCTACTATTAAAACTCAGTGAATGAGTGAAAATAAGTCACATTATGAAGCAATGATTATGAACTTTCTGTTCCCTTTGCCGTTTTCTGATCATAATTTTTTATATTTTACTATATGTTCTATCTTTTCCGTATTGTTTTAAGAATGTAGTCAAATGTTGGATGTCACAGTTTAGAAGCTAAGGACACATGAATGAAAAATCCACTGAACAGTGGGTGTTAACCCTGTTTATGGAGAAAATACATCACTATTTTAGAAGAAAAACTGTGGATTTCAGTAGTGTCTTAAGCCCGGATGCCCCCGGAAACGGGGACAGTGACAGTTCTATCTGTGTTGCCATGGTAACGCTACATAATGTTTATAGTAATGTACACACGCTATACATCTAGCCTACATAACCTGAAGAATGTCAGATAAAAGCTAAAAAAAAATTCTATTTTTCGGCACCTAAATGGTTAAATGTTTAAACTAAGCTAACAGTCTGAGACCAGTGTGAATAATTTAATAAAACAGACCAATGAGATGAACTTTGTAGCGCTAAGCTAACACTGAGCTAACACTGAGCTAACACTAAACAGATCCAACGTATTACTTCTCTACTGTTAAAACTCACTGAACGAGCAAAAATAAGTTGCATATTGTGAAGCAATGATTATGAATTTTCTGTTCCCTTTGCCGTTTTCTGATCAGAACTTTTATATTTTCCGACATGTTCTGTCTTTTCCATGTTGTTGTAAGAATGTAGTCAAATGTTGGATGTCGCAGTTTAGAAGCTAAGGACACATGAATGAAAAATCCATTTAACAGTGGGTGTTAACCCTGTTTGTGAAGAAAATACATCGCTAATTTAGATGAAAAACTGTGGATTTCAGTCGTGTCTTAAGCTCGGTTACGTTTGAAACCAGGGACAGCGACAGTTGCATCTGTGTTGCCATGGTAACACTACACAATGCTTACAGAAATACACACATTTTCATTAACTAAAAACTAATCAGAACCAATTATTGGGGAAAAAAATCCAAATAACACTGACAACAGTGAATGACATGAATCATTTAATAAAACAGAACAATGAAACGAACTTTGCAGCGCTAACGCTGAGCTAATACTAAACACATCCAACGGCACACGTATTATTTCTCTACTATTAAAACTCAGTGAATGAGCGAAAATAAGTCACATTATGAAGCAATGATTAGGAACTTTCTGTTCCCTTTGCTGTTTTCTCATCATAACTTGGTTTTCCATAATGAAACTTCTGTTATCAGCTAATCCATTTGTTTGTGTTACATTGAAATGATTCAGACTAGAAACAAATTGCCCAAATTTAACTGTCAAATACATACATGAAAAATATGAATGTTCATTCAGTTGATATATGTAGTAGGTTTTATAAAGTCTGGTGTGTCTGTTGGTGTGTTATTCCCCAAAGAGAACAAGAATAAGAAAGAACAAAAACTGGGAAATATACAGGGTGGGGAAGCAAAATGTACAATATTTTGAGGCAGGGATTGAAAGACAGTGTATGACCAATTAGTTTATTGAAAGTCATGAGAATTTATTTGCCACAAGAAAATTTCCATAATAGAAAATGTTTTTATTCTATGTGTCCTCCTTCTTTCTCAATAACTGCCTTCACACGCTTCCTGAAACTTGTGCAAGTGTTCCTCAAATATTCAGGTGACAACTTCTCCCATTCTTCTTTAATAGTATCTTTAAGAAAGTCGACATTGCTGTGTGATGTTCTATTGGTAGCATGTTCTAAAACGCCCCAAATAGCAGAATCCAGAGGGTTTAGATCTGGGCTAGAAGGCGGACATAAACATGATTCCCAAAAATTGCTAAAGTTGGATTTGTTGCTGTTGTCAACAAGTGTTTTGGTGTTCTTGTGTAAGAGTTTAACTTCAAATCATATTTTACTGCATTTCTAACGCTCTTGTTGTCTACCTCAAGTTCAGTTGCCATTTTTCTCATGGATTTGGTTGGATCCTTTAGGATTTTGGATTTGAGAGCTTTAATAAAAGCTTTGGTACGTTTTTTGTTGCTTCCTCCACTTCCAGACTTTCTGGTAATAGTTTTGCTCATAGTCATTCTCTTCTTTCCATTCTAAACAGTCTTTATGGACACTCCAACTATTTTTGAAATCTCCTTTGGTGTGACGAGTGCATTCAGCAAATCACACACTTTGACGTTTGCTTTCCTGATTACTCATATGGGCAAAAGTTTCTGAAAAGGTATGGATAATAGTGTTAGGTATGATTATGACATCAATATATGTTTGGTTTCAAAACAATTGACGTTGAGCCTGCTGAGAAAAAACAACTAAATGTTCATTGTAAATTTTGCTTCCCCACCCTGTATATATCTAAAAAAAAAAAAAAAAAAAAGAGAAGGAATGAAAAAGTTAAGGCCACAGTGAAAGCCCTTTTCTACCAACTGTTCACGAACCTAATTTTGAAGCATTTGGAGCATTTCCACCAAAAATAAATTGGTACTGAACCTGAAACCTTCCTTCTCGGATGGAAAAAATAGCAGGTTTTATTTTGACCTGAACCAGTGTGAGAGTCTTAGAATAAAGGATGTAGAAGTAGAGAAACCAGACGAGGAAAAACATATGTGGTAACTCCAGTGTTTGGTGGTGAATTAGTGAGTTTACTAACTTTCAGGAAAAGCCACAAATTAACAGAAGAAGCAGTGAATAATGGGGTTTCACTGAAACTCAGAAACAGATAGTAAACAAAGTAAAAATAGTGTCGGTTTTATGGAGGCTGAAAAGTGGAGCTGGATGAGGTAACATGTTATTGGATCAGGTCTATTGTGCAACGTCCTCTGTTATAACGATGCAGCTTTGATTCCAGTGGTTCCACCCAAAGCCTGTGGAGACCAGGTCCGGGTCACCAGAGGATTAACGCTTCCAAGAATCCTGTGGAACCGGTTCAAGAAGCAGAACTCATTCAGTGGAAAACACCCACGAGGATAATGGGATAAAACTAACAAAGGCTGAAGATTATGGAAATAAACACTAAATATTACCTGTGTAAAACTTCTAAGTGGAAATGAAATCATGTCCATCTTTGTAGTGAAACCGTAAACCTGTATTTATCAAAAAAAAACCACAACGGCAGCTGCTGGAATCAGACTGCTGCGTTTGGGTCAGCTGGGAATTTTGACAACTCTAAATTATTCTCATATTTTTTTCACTTTTCCCCCATGAATTAATTCCATCCAAACACAGAGATTATGTTTGGAACAATGTTAGCTTGTTTTTAGGTTTCTGTTTGGCTTGTGTGTGTAACATCTTGATGACAGTGAATACAGAGAACTCCAGGTCAAAGGTCAAGATCTGGATAAATGCCCAAAATAAAAAATAAATAAATAAATAAATCTCAGTTTATTTATTTTATTTTATTTTCCATAACCTTTACTGAAGCGATAAGTAACAAGGAAACTTATGGACAAAGACGAAAACGAAGGGAATTTTATCTATAATTTTTATACGTTTTAGTTAGTTTTGTAAACATACAATACAGTTTCAGTTAGTTATGTTGTTTTTTTTCTTTTAATTATAGTTTTTTTTTAAAATTTCAGTTAACGAAAATGTTTTAACAGTTGTAGTTTTCGTCATTTCATTAGTTTTCGTTAAATAACACACACAATGGCAACCGTTGGAATCAGACTGTTGCGTTTGGGTCAGCTGGGAATTTTGACAACTCTAAATTATTCTTATATTTTTTTCACTTTTCCCCCATGAATTAATTCCATCCAAACACAGAGATTATGTTTGGAACAATATTAGCTTGTTTTTAGGTTTCTGTTTGGCTTGTGTGTTTAACATCTTGATGACAGTGAATACAGAGAACTCCGGGTCAAAGGTCAAGATCTGGGTAAATGCCCAAAAAAAGAAAAAAAAAAAAATCACAGTTTATTTATTTTATTTTATTTTCCATAACCTTTATTGAAGTGACACCAAGTGACAAGGAAACTTATGTACAATAATATACAAAATTTACATTTAGAGTTAATGCAGGGCTCTCAAACTCATTTTCTTTCTGGTTCCACATTCAGTACAATTTGATCTCCAGTGGGCCGGACCAGTAAAATAAAAGCATAATAACCTATAAATTATGACAACTCCAAATTTTTCTCTTTGTGTTAGTGAAAAAAAAACCCCATTAAATTATGGAAATACTTACTTTCATAAACTGTCCAAACAAAAAAGATGTGAATAACCTGAAAAAAACTGAAATTTCTTAAGAAAAATAAGTACAATTTTAACACCTTATCGTTTCTACATGTGCATTATGGATCGGATTTACAAAGACACTAAACACTGAGGAACAGGCAGAAAATTATCAAAATTGTGCTTAATTTTCTTTAGACATTTCAGGTCGTTCATTTTTGTTCTGGTTATTCACATTTTATTGTTACAGGATAGTTTGTAAATGTAACTATTTTCATAATTTAATGTTATTTTTTGCAAAAAAAAAAAACAAAGACAAAAATTTGAAGTTGTCATTATTTATAGGCATAGTGTAATATTATTTTTTTCACATCAAACCAAGTAGAAAATATGGAGTCATTCTTTTTTGTAGGTTATTCTGTTGTTATTATTTGACTGTAGATCATATTGGTCTGTATGTGGAACCGGAACTAAAATGAGTTCCACAGCCTTGACTGTGGAATTTTTACACTTTGCAAATTCATCCCACGGGCCGGACTGGGACCTTTGGGGGGCCACATTTGGCCCCGGGGCCGCATGTTTGAGACCCCTGAGTTAATGTAAAAAAAAAAATCCCAGTTTATTTATATGATACAAATACATGTAGAATGCCTCTGAGTACATTCATTTCAGATTTTACCAGGCATTTGTGAATTATAATCTTCCAGCGAAATAAAATTTTAATTAACTAGAATGTTCTATTTTCTTCATGTCGCTAATGTGATGCTAGCTGTGGTGGGTCATAGCTAATGCCCACGAAAAGAGAATCAACTGTATTTTACACCAATTATTCCCATGTATTGATAGAATTAATGGTTCAACAGGTGTTAAACAGTTTACATGACTAGATAGTTTTGGTTTTCAGTGGATGTTTGGGTCTTTCGGGGTTAATATATGCGTGTTTACATTTAGAGGAGAGCTGCTGCAGAAGGATGGTGTGTATTTCACATTCTTCTTCCTCCCTCATTTCAGCTCCTGCAGCTTCAGCTTTGACAATAAATAACAGTGTGTTAACATGGCAGATTTCTCATTTTAATTCTAATGCTGGAGGCGTGTTGTGACCTAGCTGTGTCTTATTTATGGATGCATTAAACTTCTCATTCGAGGGCACTTGAGGTTAAAGGCGGCTGAGCTGGGAGACGCTTCCCTTATCATCACAGGTTCCACCTCAAAGCTCAGCTCGGCATCTCAATCTGCATTAACGACGCCTCTCCTCCCTATCATCCGCCTGTCTCTCAAGCCACCTCTTTTGTCTCCCTCCTCATTATTCCTCCTTTCACACTCCTCTCCTTCCTTCAAACTCTGACTCGTTATCTTTTATCCCACCCGTACACACACACACACACACACACACACACACCTTCGCCGCTGACTTTAACAGGAACAAGATTCCTGAGCTGTCTTCCTCTTTCTTCTTCTCTTAGTTTTCATCACTCGTTCACTCTCCATCTGTTCTGAAGATGAAAGAGGCTCTGGTCTCTGTCTGCAGGGGTTTAAACATCCTTTTTGATTTTGGTTCAAGGAAGAAATTATTGCGAGAAAGCTGTTGGACAGCTGGTACTTCATGTAGTTGTTATAGTTAGATAGTATCAGCAAAGAAAATAAAACGGGAAACACGTTTGACAATTACTGTGCGTGTTGACTACTGGGCATGTATCAGTCTGATCCAAGACAGGAACTGCATATTTGAGCTGTTTTTTTTTTGTTTTTTTTTTAATCTATGCTGCAGAATAAGATTGCATTGGTGTCCAACTGGATTCTTACACGAGTCTGATGTCAGTGTAATACAGGCTGTCCATAAAGTCTCTAAAATGTACTAATCTGTGGATATTATTACAAAATGTAAAGTAGATATTGAAGTTTTTTTGTCTCATTTAACCCAGTGCTACTTTAGCGGCAGTTCTTAGATGAATTTTTCTCTCGATTTAAACTTTCTTTAATGATTTATCACTATTTATTGTAATTTTCTCCTCTGTCTTTTGCTTTTTTTTCAAAGAAAATCATATATTTTCCTGTATTTAATTTACTAATTATGTAAGTGTTCATTAATCTTAAATATTAACATAAATAATAATAAAACATATAAAATAATAAAACAATAATAAAAAATAATATAAATTAATATTAAAGCTCAGAATAAAGTTTGTGATTTAGTGATTTATTCCGAACATGCAATGAAATTTAACACATATGCACTTGCTAAACATACGTAATAATACAAATATCAAGAATCATAACAATCTTAGTCAGAAGAAAAGCACAATAATTCCATTTACATGCCCGAAAAGGGGTGGTTGAGGGTTATTATGTTAAAAAACAAAGAAAACTGAAAAGAAAGTGACTTTTTAAGCAAATATGTCAATAACTGAACATTAAAATAAGAGTCTCCATCCACTGTCATTGATCCAAATCCATGGGTTTTACTGGTGAATCAATGTTGTAGAAGATGACGGTGTTTCCATGGTAACTACGGAGCCTCTGAACGTCCAAATGGGTCATATCTGATGACCGTTAAAAGATGAAAAACTGTATTTTACAACAATTATTTACATGTATTAATCATTTTAGTGGATCAACAGGTATTAAACAGTTTAGATCAGAAGATTTTTATCTTTATCGGTTAAAAATTTCTCTCTATAGTAATAACACCTATAGTAACACTCCTCTATATAATAACAAATTTATTACAAAAGCTAATGAATTGACAAATCTGTGGATATTATTACAAAATGAAAAGTAGATATTGAAGGGTTTTTTTGTCTCATTTAACTCAGTGCTACTTTAGCGGCAGTTCTTAGATGAATTTTTCGCTCTATTTAAAGTTTCTTTAGTGATTTATCACCATTTATTATAATATTATCATCTATATTTAGGATTTTTCACTGTACATCATGTATTTCCTGTATGTGATTTAGATATTCATAAGAGTTAATTCAAGGATTATTATAGTAAAACAGAAAAAAGTGACTTTTTTCAGTAAAATCTATCAATAACTGAACATAAACCCAGTGTGTCCATCCACTGTCATTGATCCAAATCTATGGGTTTTACTCATGAATCAATGTTGTAGAAGATGACAGTGTTTCTACGGTAACTACAGAGCCTCTGAACGTCCAAATGGGTCATATCTGATGACCATGAAAAGACGACAAACTGTATTTTACACCAATTATTTACATGTATTGATAGGATTAATGGATCAACAGGTATTAAAGTTTTTATATCGTTAAATGATTTTGGTCGTCAGTGGATGTTTGGGTCTTTATGGAAAAAATTAAGACCATGGGTTATACCGCTCTGTAACAACTTGTCAAGTGAGGGTGGGGGGTGGTTGAGAGAGTGGATCTGATGGAGCTTATATAGCTTATGTATGTTCCCTAGGGTGCTGCTACCAATTGTGGACCCCATGGAAGGTACATGTTGTGGGCTTTTCAGAAAAGAAATTTTCTGTAAATCTGTCATCAGTATGCACAGGGGTGGGGTGGGGTGGAGACGCAGGGGCGCTGCTACCAATTATGGGCCCCATGAAAGCATAATTGTTGTGGACCCTGTGGGATGGGTACGTGGGGCTGCAGTCCATAGACAATGTCATCTACGATACTGTGAAAACAAAAACGAAACTTAGCATGCTTTCAACGTTCACCTCCCGACTTCTACATGAAATTTTCACAACTTCTATATCCACTAGACCCCCTCCACTGTTCTATGGGCCCCATGAATTTGTCATGTTTACCCCCTCTGTTATCAGCGCCCCAGTGTAAACATAATGTAATAACTGCAGGTATAGGGGTGCATTTCATCAGTACACTTAGAATCGCAACAGACATAAAAATGAAAGTGAATCTTAACTTTGAACGTCTGACTCCCATCTTCTACGCCTCTCTTTTACGGCAGAGCTTACACAGAATTTTCACAACTTCTAACCTATATCCACTGGGGCCCCTGGAAATGCTGGGCCCCATGAATTTGTCATGTTTACCCCCCCTTTACGGTGCCCCAGTTTGTTGCATAAGTAGTGATGGACATTACCTCTGAAGACCGGGGTGGGGTGGGGGGTGAGTAGGTATGGGAATCGATAAGAATTTAACGATTCCGATTCCATTATTGATTTTGATTATCGATCCGATTCCTTATTGATTCTCTTATCGATTGTCATTGGGTGAGGGAATAAAAGAGTAAAAACGGGTGTGTTTGCATTAACTGTCTTTCATTTTTCTATCTCTGCACAGAAAATAGAACATATACAGTATGTACAAATAATAAGAACAGATGATGCCAGGCCCAGTTTGGGGGGGGGGGGGGTTACAGTGAAAGTGAAATGCTTTACTATTCAGAATCAGAATTGCCTTTATTGTCATTTGACAGTACAGAGTACATCAAACGAAACTGAGTTCGATGATTCGGGACATCGGGCCGCTGCTCCTAGTACAGAGTACAACTAGAGCGCTACCACAAAACCCTTTCTTGGAAAATTGCAGAGAAGAACAGAAGATAATGCAAAGCACAAATATAAGACATCATACAGTTTTCACACAGTGCACGTGGACACATGCTGGAGTTTTTTCATGGATTTGAAGGGAATTGGGGGACAGTGTGAACATTAAGGCAGACAGCAGACGTGAAAAAGGAACAATGGGGGAAGGGGAGATGCTTGAACTGTGTAATAATTGTGGAATGTGTGTGCGAAGATAAAGAGACTCCAGTAGGTCATATTGTCCTTTAAGTTCAGTTCTTATCAGTTCTTATCAGTCCAAGCCCTGCTGTTGTCCTGGCCATGGGAGATGTTTGGACTGCAGGGGGATTCCTCTATTGCTGCATTTCCACTACATGGAATCGGTTCGACTCTTCCCATCTCCCGTTGTTGTACACCTCATTTCCTTTTCCCTACCTTTGGAAACTTGTATTTGAGGGGGTACAATGTTTGTTGCCCACACCGGAACCGGGCCTGGATGATGGCCCAGCGTTCACTCTGCCGCTAGATTCACAAGTGTTGCTAAGTAGCGTATCAAATATGTGACATTCCTGAAAATAAATCCCATGCTGTGGACAAATGTTTGAACATAATGTAGGGATTCCACCCTTTTGCAGAAACAGACCTGTAAATAGTGGACCTGGTGTCGTCTTTTAGACTGTTTCTGCCTCAACGCCATGTTGGCTACGTTGTGACCAAAGCAATGCAGCATATGCGTGACATCATCGCGCATGCACAACGAAGGTGGAATCAATCAGCAGAATCGTTAACCAGGCAGGCAAACGATTCCAAGGAATGGAGCTACTGGGATCCAGTTCTCAAAAAGAACCGGTTCTCAATTCCCATCCCTAGGGGTGAGGGTGCTGCAATGTACCTTATTGCACAGGAGCGGGGGTGACAAACGCCCCCCCATTTCAGTCTCAGCGCCCCCCTCTCCTTTCTCATTCAAAACACCCCCTAACGCCTCACCAGACATTGAGAAACACTGCTCTAAATCGTGCACAACCAAAGTTATAGTTCTCAGAGAAAACCATACCTGCTCTTAAAGTTAAATGTCTGCTGTGAAAACACTCTATATCCCATCTTGTGTTGATAGAACACGTTCAAATATGGCTCAAAGAAAAGGATTAAATGATAAGACTTTGGTCTGAGTCAGAGTCCAGGCTCTGTGTGTGAAGTGGCTGTTGCAGTAGTAATCATCACCAGCCCTGGAAAGCATTTATTCATGTGTTTTTCTATCTGTTGTGGACATCTACAAGTGCAGGCAGAGCTGTAACACACATTACCGTTACCACTACATCCAGTTTTCCAGTTGCCTTTGATTTTCCACTTATCCTCTCTGATATTTGCAGCAATGGTACGCAGCTATCGGCCGCTAAATGTCGAGATGGGTTCAATCTGTGTAACGCTACGGCAGAAAATAAGAAGTCAACCTGAAATAAAATAAGTGAAAGTGGATGTTTGTGTCAGCGGAGGCAGGGCCTGTCAGTTACGCTCCATGTTTGACTGACGGAGTGCAGAATATAGCCATCATCACCAGTGGCATCAACTGCAAAACCACTGTTAACAATAGAAGCGCTTCAGAACACAGTCCAAATAAATCCCACTGCCCGTGTCTGCTGCGTGCATCATACAGTAGCAGTAAAAGGACGACACGTGACCAAGTTTGGTCTCAATAGTGACAATCATTTCACAAAAACCCACCGCCCACATTCAATTGACGTTACTTTCACCTTAATGAACATGACTGCTGTTTTTAACTGTGAGCCGCTCCACACATACCTGCTGGGTTTTTTTTGTTTTTTTTTTTGGTGACAGTGCAGACTTCTGCCTTCTGCTCAACGTGATAATAACTGTAATCACCACATGTCTCTCCAGGTCGCCTTTATTTCTAGTTCGCCGCCTGGTGTTAGTGTTGGAGAGAGCCCACCCTCTTTTCTTCTGCTCTGCTGGGTTTTGATTGTCATGGATGATTTCTGTACTTTTATGTCTTAGTGTTTCTTTGACCTTCTGAGACCCAAGAAAGTAAAAGTTTGGGCTGTTTTACATGAAAGAATTCAGATTCAGAAGCAGAATACTTTATTCTTGGCTCAGGAGGTAGAACAGGTCGTTCGATAACTGAAGGGCTGGCGGTTCGAATCCCGCTCTGTCCTGGTCATGTGCTGTTGTGTCCTTGGGCAAGACACTTCACCCTCCTTGCCTCCATCAAATAAGATAAGATACTTCATTGTCATTATACAGAATGTACAATGAAACTGAGGTGTACTATCAGGATACGGACTCATAAATAGTAATAGTAATAAATAGTAATAATAGTAATAATGACTATAAAATAATAATAAATATAAAATACTCAAACTGGTGTATAAAAGTGTTGGCACGAATTGTCAGCCACACTTCCATCAGTCTGGCCCCGGGCATCTGTGGATACAGATGTAGTTTACCACCACCAGAGGGAGAATGTGTGAGTGAATGAATAATGGATCCACTTTACACACTTTGGGTATGCATTCATCGAAAAGCGCTATATAAATCTAATCCATTATTGTTTCCTCCACCTAGGAGGTTATGTTTTTGCCGGCGTTGGTCTGTCTGTCTGTCTATCTGTGTGCAAGAGAACTCAAGAAGTTATGGACAGATTTGGAAGAAAATTTCAGGAAAATTTCAGGAACAAATGATTAAATTTTGGTGGTGATGGGGGGGGGGTGGCACTGATCGGCCTTGGCGAAGGTCTGTGCTCTCCGAGTGCTTCTAGTTGTTGTTGTTATTATTATTATTATTATTATTATTATTATCATTATTATCATTATTATTATTAATAATCCCAGGGAGAAAGTTTTATTTGTTACACTTGCTCCATTGAAGTAAAATAAATAATAAGAGGAAAGAAATTATCAATAAAACAATAATAGAAGGAAATATATGCAAATGTGTGTGAGTGTGTGTGTGTGTGTGTATATATATATATATATATATATATATATATATATATATATATATATACATATATACACATATTGTCTAGAGCTGCAACCGATTAATCGATTAGGTGCTTGAAGCCAATGCAAAAATTCACAATTCAATTAATCAACTCGAATTGGTTGAAGGGAGATATTCTATTGCAGTTTTCCTGAATTGAAGCTTCTTTGTGCGTCACAATAAGCGTCCATGTGAAACACAACAGTGGAACCAATGTTTAACAGCAGAGAAATGAAGGAAACAAAGCTTTGATTCAGGAGAATTGTGGTTGAATGATTTTTTTGGATCACTTCGAGTTGATTAATCAGTTGCAGCTCTAATATTGTCCAGGTACAGTTACCGTCGGGCATGTGCAAATGGTCAGTTGATCTGGTAGTGACAGGCAGCAGAACCAACCCATAAAGATGGAAGACTCTAAACAGTATGTTGGTCCTCTGGATGGAAATATGAGGACAAAAAAAAACCAAGACGGAACAGCTGTTTACAGTTTTGTTGAAACCGTTGAAGGTGTTTCATAAACCTGTTAAGTGCATATATATTCCCTTCTTTCTTGAGTCTGTTTGCTCATGCAAAATGAAACACGATTAATATAGATTAAAAATGAATGATATTTAATTGTGATTAATCAAAATTAACCCACAGCTACTCTGTGATTAATCTGATTAAAAATTGTAATCGTTAGACAGTACTAATATATATAAATAAATATAATGCTCTAAATATTGTAATAATTGGATTGCATGATGCAACAGTTCCTTCAGATACTTCAGTTGTATACATGGGGGTGCGGCCCAAAACTAACATAACTAACGCTGGCGTGAAACGAAAGTGAAACTTTACATACTTTCAACATCCAACTCCCGGGTTCTACTCCTCTATTTTACAGCAGATCTTACACAAAATTTTCACACCTTCTAACCTGTATCCACTGGACACACAAATGCCGGGCCCCATGAATTTGTTTACCCCCCATTTCCAGCACCCCAGTGCATGGGGATGTTTGGGAATTCTGAGACTGCCGACAGTTCAGTTCAGGTGAACGCTAGTGCCAGTAATGTAGGATATACAGAGGTTGGACAAAATAATGGAAACACCTTCACCTCAAGATGATAATGCCCCAATCCATACAGCTAGAATTGTTAAAGAATGGCATGAGGAACCTTCAATGAAGTTGAGCATCTCGTATGGCCGGCACAGTCCCCAGACCTCAACATTATTGAGCATTTATGGTCAGTTTTAGAGATTCAAGTAAGACGTCGATTTCCACCGCCATTGTCTCTAAAAGAGTTGGAGGGTATTCTAACTGAAGAATGGCTTAAAATTCCTTTGGAAACAATTCACAAGTTGTATGAATCAATACCTCGGAGAACTGAGGCTGTAATTGCCGCAAAAGGCGGACCTACACCATATTAAATTATATTTTGTTGATTTTTTAAGGTGTTTCCATTATTTTGTCCAACCCCTGTAGGTGAAAGAAAACTGTCACAGCCTGCCTGTTATTTACATTGCTTGGTCCCCCCCCCCCCCAAGAATGAAATTCATTGAGTAGAAGTAGGGATGTAAAAACCAGAGGGGGGGGGGGTGATCCCCCCACTCCCCCAACAAATCGCACCCTGACGACAGGAACATGAAACATGGAGGTGAAGTGTCATTAACAGCTGCTTGTGTTTGCTATGTTTAGCTACAAAACTAACAAATGAGAAAACTGTGGATGAGATCAGAGCTGAGAACGACCTGTGAACCAGCAGAGAATGTCTTCGTTTTACAGTTTCACAGTGGGAGCTGAAGGTAGAAATGAAGTTAATGGTTGGTGTCAGACGGAGCGAGTGCACAGACCTTTGTGCTCCGTTCATCGGCATCAGTCAGAGCTCAGACCACTGGAGAAATCCTAATTATGTCTGTAAACGCCTTCACATTACAGGATCATTTGGGCAGATAAACTATTTAGAACAGACTAGGCCACATGATATCCAATCAGACACAAAATTGACCAAAGTTTAGTATAATGTAAGTTTAAGGGTGTTCTATGTAGTGTTAATACTCCAAACTGTATGTACCAGAACACACTTAAGAACCACAACCACCAACTGATCAACTCTATGCATCCACAGACTGTATCAGTCACTGAATAAAGTATATAGCTCATTGTTTCCACACATCTGTATCATAGTATTATCAAGTTTTCTTCTTCAAACTAAACCTCACAGACATTTATTTTAACAGTCGCTCAAAATAACACTGTCTTATAATCTTTATTTGTTGCATCAGCTGATAGTTTATATAATAGCTCTGTTAGCTTAGCTCTGTTTTTAAACTGAAAACAGCCACAGTAAAACTACTAATCACCTAGGTTTAGGATTAGGATTAGGGTTAGGGTTAGCGGTTACCGATATCTAATCTTGGCATAAATTGACACATGATCAATTGGCATTGAATAACACGCAAAAGGATGAAACTCTGTATGTACAGCACGCCAAATGCCGTAAGAACTGGCGCGACATACAACACAATTTCATGAGATCAGTGTGGAAAAGGAAGACCCCTCCTCCCATTTAAGTTGAATGGATAAACATACTTTTACATGGTCTGTAATTATACTTAAGTATAGATAAAGTTTTCCTCCACTGGGAATATTTACAATAAATCTAATGCTCTGTTTTTCCAAAGTGTGTCTGGATGGACCACTGCTGATTTAACGTCGCTCACAGCTCAAAACATCTTTCTATGCTGGGAACTCAACTAAGACATTATTCAGCCTTTGTAGAAACTTAATGTATGTTGATTAAAATAGAAGCCTCTGTTGTGCAGACGGACGGCTGAAAAATGGGACTTAATCGCCTCCTTTGTAGACGAGCCTTCAGGCATCACATGGTTCGCGCTTCACAACTAATCAAACTAACTGAGTGTTTTATCAGCCATTTGTTTTCTCGGGCTGTTGGTGTAGAAAGATTATGAGCGTACGACTTAAAGTCTGTAGAACAGGAAATGGCGACCGATAAGGAGACGCATTTGTAGAAGTCTGAAAATAAGCTCCTGTTGTAGCGTAGAGCTGAACCTGACCTGGAAGGAATGGGTTTGGATGATCTGAGGTCAGCTTTAACACACTGAAGACCACCCATATGACATTATAATAGACATGAATGTACATTTTAAGGAATAGAATGAAGAACCACCCCCACAGTCAGATCATCAGTGGTATCGCATTTAAGTTTTATTGATGTTTGGAATCTTTACCCTTAAAGACTCAGTGCTACTTTTGTGGCAGTTCCCACATGATTTTTGTTCTCTCGATTTAACCTTTCTTTGGTGATTTATCACCATTATTATAATATTATCCACTGAATTTAGTGCTTTCTCAAAAAAAATCAGTTATTTTCCTATGTTTAATTTATCGATCATGTAGATCACAGGTGTCAAACTTGTGGTCCGGGGGCCAAATCCAGCCCACCAAAGGGATGAAATGCAAAAATTACACTAAGATATTAACAATCCTTTTAGTTCAGGTTCCACATTCAGACCAATTCAATCTCAAGTGGGTCAGACCAGTAAAATACTATCATAATAACATAAAAATAATGTCAACTCCAAATGTTTCTCTTTGTAAATGTAAATATTTTCATGTATTTACACTAAAACAAAGTATAATCTTGCAAAAAATGCGAACAACCTGAAATGTCTTAAGAGAAGCAAGTACAATGTTAACAATATTCTGCCTGTTACTCAGTGTTTTGTGTATTTGTAGATTCACTGTGACCTGTAAGTTATAATGTACATGTGTAAATGATAAACTGAGGCAGAATATTGTTAAAATTACACTTATTTTTTTCAGTTTGTTCATGCTATTCACATCTTTTGCAAGGATAGTTTGTAGGTGTAAACCTGTTCATAATGTAAATGAACTTTTTTTTGCTCTAAAACATAGAGAAAAGTTTGGAGTTGACATTATTTTTACATTATTATGTTATTATTTTACTGGTCCGGCCCATTTCAGATCAAATTTAGCTGAATCTGGCCCCTGAACTAAAATGAGTTTGACAGCCCTGATGTAGATGTTTATAAAACCTCAGTTTAAAGTTGGTCATAATATCAGAAGCAGAGAAAAATGAAGAAAATGTGACAAAATCTGTCATTAACTGAATATAAACGAAGTGTGTCCATCCACTGTCATTGATCCAACTCCATGGGTTTTACTGGTGAATCGATGTTGCAGAAGATGACGGTGTTTCCATGGTAACTACAGAGCCTCTGAACATGTAAATGGGTCATATCTGATGACCATGAAAAGATGACAAACTGTATTTTACGCCAATTATTTACATGGATTAACAGGATTAATGGATCAATGAGTTTTAAACAGTTTATATCAGTAGGTGGTTTTGGTCGACTGTGACGGTGGGTTAAATTATCCACAGGAATGAAGTTCAAGTGTAATGCTGCTGTATTACACTGGAATGACGCTCCATCACTGTTTTTTCCTGACATCAAGATGAATAAATTAATGCAAAGATAAAAGATTAATGCACATGTTTTAATCACTGGAACATTCAATCATCACTGAAGCGAATGTCACACAAGAGAACCAACGTAACATGTGGAGCGGTCAAAGTCGTGACTGATTCACAACGTCAACTTATGGACTTATAGGACAGAAACACACACGTACACACAGTTTCCTCTGGGATTAATAAAGTATTCTGAATCTGAAGCATTTCCACCTTAAATTGTGTCTGGTTTAGAGTGTTAGAAGTGGTATTAACTCATGTCTGAAGTAACGATTCCCTGTTGGCAACTAGTTTGGCTTCGGAACACGTTTAATGTCAATATGAGCTTCTATTTTGTGAAATATACACATGACATACTGTAGAATAAACTGAATAAACATCTCAACTGCACATTTGTGTTTGCAGACAAAATAATCCTTGCAAAATCTTTCTTTTAATGTTGCATGAAAGTGGTGAGTTTCACTTTATTTATTTTTTGTTGTATATCATTTTATTTGGTGGTTTACATGGTATGGAGCACAAACATTATGTCATAACAGAGAAAATAATAAATGACATTTCATTTTTTAAAATATTTTTGTTCTTACGCGTCAAGTGTTGGCCATGACATATTTTGTTTTCACCACAGGTACCCTTTAAAGATAACTCAGTTTATTATCCCTGTAAGCAAATTTACCGTACTTTCCGGGCTATAAGCTGCATCGGATTATAAGCTGTACTCACCCCGTCTCCAACGTCTCACCATCGCTTCTCTGATGCCAAGCTTACCTCCAGCAGCTCCATTTCCTTCTTCATCAGCTGAATCAATCATTAGCCGAGAAGTCATAGAAGTTGCCATTAAAGACTCTCAGGGACCAACTCCAGGTCTTCGTCAACACGGTGGTCAGGGGCACCGACTGGAGAATAAACCCGCGTATTCATGGTTTTGATTTCAAGGGAAACCAGAGGATTAGAAGGAAACCCAGACTGGACTAACTCACCTCAGAACAGCCCTGGTCTGAGTTACAATGTAGGTGTACGGAATGGGTCTCAAACTCACACCCCAGGGGCCGGTTGAGGTCCATGGGATGATATTTTGTAGCCGCCTACTTGACATCAAAGTTTAGTGTTAGTGCAGCCCATGCGTAGTTCTCAAATGCACCTTTTTGCTGACTTTTTGACAGCCTTTTCTTTATTTTTATTTTTTTCCACTTATGGGCTACCATTGATAGTCTCATGACAACTTCCAGTGGCGTTTGTTGTCAACAGCTGTCAAGCTAGCCAACCACAAAGTACCTGGGGAAGCATGAATGTTAGCTGGGGCGCCGATAAGGGAGAGTAAACATGACAAATTCATGGGGCCCAGCATTTGTGGGGGGCCCATAGAGCAGTGGAGGGGGTCCAGTGGATCCAGGTTAGAAGTTGTGAAAATTTTGTGGAAGATCCACTGTATACGAGGCACAGAATTTGGGAGTCGGACATTGAAAGCATGTTAAGTTTCAGTTTTGTTTTCATGCTAGCGTAAGTGACGTTATGTATAGACCACACCCCCACATAGATATACACCCCCCCACACTCTGACAGATCGATAAAATACTGAATTTTATGAAAGGGTCCACAACGTTTACCTTTCATGGGGCCCACAATTGGTAGCAGCGCCCCTCAACATTAGTTGAAACACATTCTGGAGTGACACCAATTGAATGGAAAATATCTGCTGTCACCCAGGTCCAGTCATGTCTCTCTCAAAACATGCCATGAAGAGAAAGGTTGGCAACGAGCACAGGAGATTTCAGGAAAACTAGGAGACGAAATATTTTTTTGTAGAGCACATAGGCACCCCTACGAGTCTCATATGCACAAAGAAAGTTGCGATGTAAAAGGAATACAACGTCTGATGTCATTACTCAACTAGACATGCTGAGGAGTTTACAAAATGCTAGAAAGAACCGGGTCTCCAATCTGAAAAAATGTCTACCGAGGCAACAAGATTTATTCAAGAAAGCAAGAAAGAGAATGAAGCAGCGGTCGAAGCTAGCTACGTGGTGAGTGAGATGATTACTAGGGTCGGAAAGTCATTCAGAGAAGGCGAGTTCATCAAAAAGTGCATGTTACTAGCTGCAAGGAAAGTAAAGAAACCCTTTGTTTGTGGAATACTTAATGCGGCCCAGCCTGACCCAGACTCTACCTCCAGTGGCCCCCAGGTGAGGTGAGTTTGAGACCCCTGATTGAAGATGTGAATTCCACCACTTTGCCACCACTCTGGCCATGGTTACTAATCTGTGTTTATCACTTTGAGTCATATTTACGTTGCGTCTTGTCTCTAAATATATTTCAATCAGATGTCATATTTCTAACTGCCAATTACTCCAAGTCGCAGGTGTCAAACATGCGGCCCGGGGGCCAAATCCGGCCCGCCAAAGGGTCCAGTCCGGCCCTTGGGATGAATTTGTGAAATGCAAAAATTACACTAAAGGCGGCCATACACTGTGCGATTATTTCGATCATTGCACGCAGCTCCATCTCAAACTGTGCGAATCAGTCGTACAGTCAGGTTCACGATTCCTGTTCTCACACTGTACGGACCGACGCTCGTATGCGACCTGACTGCTCACACTGTAGGACCATACACCACAGGACGCACGACACGTTTGAGTGTTGTATCCGGAAATACAACGTTAAAATACCAAGGAATCTGTAAAAGTGCATAGACGATCATGTATTGGCGTGAGTCACGAAATGGTAGTGCTAAACAAAAACCAACGAGCTGCTTTGGTAATATGTGCCATTATCTGTGAGGAATCAAAAAAGAAGAAAAGACAACGATGTGTTTGGTGCAGGCATTGGTTGTCCAGACGTGGACAGTATGGGCTGTCATCCAGGAACTAGAGGTAAGCTGCAACAGCCAAACTGCACTAGGATAATAGCCAGCTACTGTTAGCTTGTACGCTACTGTACGCGTCTGTGTTCGCGCATGCACTGTGTGAGAATATGAGGCACATCGGTTCGTGGCACTGCTTTGACAGTACGATACACTCACGAGGAGCGAGCAGGATTTCAAACAGCTCCGTTTTCCTTGCGAACACACGATTGCTGGTTGTGAGGTGGTCGTGAGGTGCTAATCGCTTCTCTTTACCCCATGTACACTGCACGAAGCACGACACACGATTAGAGGCACATCGGGCCCGATCCCAGAAAGAGTCGCACGAGTGAGAAATCGTCTCTAAACTCGCACAGTGTAAGGCCGCCTTAAGATATAAACAATACTTTTATTTCAGGTTCCACATTCAGACCAATTCAATCTCCAGTGGGCAGGACCAGTAAAATGCCATCATAATAACCTAGAAATAATGACAACTCCAAATTTTTCTCTTTGTAAATATAAATATTTTCATGTATTTACACTAAAACAAAGTAGAATTTTGCAAAAAGATCTGAATAACCTGAACAAATGTGAAGAACCTGAAATTTCTAAAGTGAAATAAGCACAATTTTAACAATATTCTGTCTGTTATTAAATGTTTTGTGTGTTTGTAGATCCACTGTGATCTGTACGTTCTAATGTACATGTGTAAATGATAAACTGAGGCAGAATATTGTTAAAATTACATTTATTTTTTCAGTTTGTTCATGTTAATCACATCTTTTGAAAGGATAGTTTGTAGATGTAAACCTGTTCATAATGTGAATTTACTTTTTTCGCTCTGAAACATAGAGAAAAGTTTGGAGTTGACATTATTTATATATTATGCTATTATTTTACTGGTCTTACCCATTTCAGATCAAATTTAGCTCAAACTAAAATGAGTTTGACAGCCCTGATGTAGATGTTTATAAAACCTCAGTTTAAGTTGGTCATAATATCAGAAGCGGAGAAAAATGAAGAAAATGTGACAAAATCTGTCATTAACTCAACATAAACAAAGTGTCTCCATCCACTGTCATTGATCCAACTCCATGGGTTTTACTGGTGAATCAATGTTGTAGAAGATGACAGTGTTTCCACGGTAACTACAGAGCCTCTGAACGTCCAAATGGGTCATATCTGGTGACCATGAAACGATGACAAACTGTAATTTACACCAATTATTTACATGTATTGATAGAATTAGTGGATCAACACGTATTAAACAGTTTAGATCAGTAGATGGTTTTGGTTGTTCGGAGTTGACATTATTTATACATTACAAACAAAATGTTAAAGGTATTTCTTTTTTTTTTGGGGGACTTTTTTGTTGTTGTCATTTTGGCCGTTTGTAAATACAACTATGTCTGGTCATTAAAAAAAAAAAAGTGTTTCAGTTGAGTTAACACACAAAAAAGTTTGGAATTTACATTATTAATATATTATTGTGTTATTATTTGACTGGTCCGGCCCACTTCAGATCTAATTTAGCTGAATGTGGCCCCTGAACTAAAATGACTTTGACATCCCTGCTCCAAGACCTTGACGCAGCAACTTTTGCGCGTCGGTCAAAATAAAAGACCGACATCAGCTTGCATTTACAGCCACAGACAGCGACTCAGAGGGTTTTTTTGTGTTTTAAACCGTACAATTTGTGACCCACTTGGAACAAGTCTGCAGCCTAGTTTCGGATCATTACCCAGCAGTTGAGAACGCTAGCCCTCAAGTGTGAGACTTTTGTAAGTGCTTCATGGTTTTATTCATCGCCTCTATTCATCCAGACTCGAACAGCTCTGGAAGTCGACTGGCGTACCATCTATTACCGACCGCCGTAACATGCTTGTTAGAGTGGCGGCGTTTGAATGGGTGACCTTTTCTTTGCAAGGGATGATGGGAGAGCATCATTTGAAATGGGGAGAGATTTTTTTTTTTTTTTACAACATTAATGGATCTTAAGGACTGAGCTGCTGCTGAAACTCCTTCAATACCGACTCTTGTATTTGGTAAATATTTTATTCTGAACATGTTTGAAGTGACTTATGTAACAGACAACATTAACATGGGTCAATCCACGTGAAATCACCTGACGCCTAAAAAAAAATACCAGCTTCAATCATCCTTTTACTTTCAGAAAACATGGTATTTTAGTCCAAGTAAATAGCGCCCACACTTCTTTTCGTACGTTCAGTAGTTTTTCCAGGGATGAGCTCTTTGAAAACTGGGATGTGAGGCTGGTTTTAATGTAAAGTTCAATAAGTCATGAGTTTTGAACTATTCATGATCGAAGCATGAACTTTTCAGGAATTGCCTGAAGGTACATGACGGCTTTAACGTCCGTAAAAGAAGATCCATAGCTGTATATTTACCAAATTAAAACCAGCTGAAAATTTTAAATCAGTTTATTAGCCTCGTAGCACAATTTTCTAAGTTATATTTTTGGCCAAATTGTGATATCTACATTAAATTTAGGTGACACTCCTAGTACTGCTGCTTCATTTTATAAAGATATCACAAGTTGGCCAAAAATATGAGTTAGCCAATTAAGCTACGAGGCTAATGAGTTGTACTCTATAGCAATGTCGGCCTAGGGTAACTCCTCATCAGATGCTGATAGATATTTTGGTGTTTTTTTGTTGTTTTAGTACAACTGTAATACTCTGAAGGACTAATGACAGGTTTTGCTTATTCTTTTTTCCACCTTTAAGGTTTTACTGTGTGTGTGTGTGTGTGTGTATTTTACTTGATTGTTTTTATATTTCTATTTTTATTCTTGATTGTTTTATTATCGAAGTATATATTTTACTTGATCAATTTACAGAATGTAACGCAAAATTTCTATTCTATTCTATTCTATTCTATTAATTCAAATTTCATGATCAGTAGCGTCACCCCATGGACACAAAAGAAACACAAATAGTACAAAATGACTTTAACTTCTGTGAAAGATCCACACTTGCATTGTTTTCAATTACAGGTTGGAGACAAAAACATCTTTTGTACTGCATTTGCTATTTTGGTCGAGTGCAGTGTTTTTCAACCTTGGGGTCAGGACCCCATGTGGGGTCGCCGGAAATTTCTAGTAATTGATAAAGTGAGTTGACAGAGACAATCCCAATCCATAACAGACATGACAAACTGTGAGTGTGAAACTGCAGCACTGTGGTTCTGTTTATCTGTCAAATGTTCATTGTGGTCAGTCTCAGATGCTGCAGCTCTTTCATAATTCATAGTTTGAGTTCTTGTTTGTTCAGTATTAATTGTCAGCCTTGTAAATCCAAGCTGGACTGACTGTACATATCCTGACCAAGGAAAATCCAATTCTCACTTTGCGCAGTAATCTACACCTGGCTTTACTGCCTCTGTCCACAATAATATACATTTTATAGACTAAATGGCGTCTAAAATTAATGTTTATTTGCAATATAGTATAGCAAACTATTACATGATCAAAAACGAATTAATTTTAGCAGAAAAAAAAAAAATCCGTTCGGAATGTCTGGGGTCGCCAGAAATTGTTGATGTTAAAATGGGGTCATGAGCCAAAAAAAGGTTGGAAACTACTGGTCTAATGTGTCTCCACATTGAAGCAAATCTGATCTTTCAGATTGTAGTTGTATTAGTCATATCTTTATTAAAATGTGCAGTACTATTGATAATTTCAGACCTATTACACTGGGTTATAAAAAAATGTTTTTTGCAAGTTGTCTAGGTTTTTTCTACTGAATTAGGACCATTTTGCACCGCTGAATCCAAAAATGACATCTGTTTTTCTCAATCAGGTCAGGTTTTTTTTTGCTAATTTGATTTTGAAAAATTTGATCTTCTCACAAAATTGATTACATTTTTGTGACTTTATCAGTTGATTTTTTTTTATATAGTTCTCACCCAAAATAGGTTTTAAGAGGAAAAAAAATCATTTTCTAACAGGATTCCTGTTAGGTACAATGGTGTATTCACCACAGATGTAGCAGAATACGTCAGGCTTATTTTTGCAAGATCTTCTAGTCGAAGCCATTTCATTCACCTGGAATATTAAAAAAACCATTAATCATAAATTGGCAAAAGTAAAATCTTCAGAACTTGTTTATTGCAAGAAATACGAAAGAATTTTGTATCATATGATATGAAAATGCCCATAAATGTAAGCAAAAATGTTCAAAAGCCAATATGTTGCATAGTTCAGAAAGTTGACCTGATTGAGCAAAATGAATGTGATTTTTGGATTCAGCACACCAAAATTATCCTAAATCAGCTCAAAAAACTTAAACAATAAATTTGTTGTTGACCAGTGTTATCAAATGCTTATTGCTCATGTTTGACAAAGTTGAGCATGAAAACAGTCCTATCACTGCTAGCGTCATATTGCATTAATATATGCAGAAACTTTATTGTCACTGTATAATTTACAATGATATTAAAGTGCATCTCTGGTGGTGTTAAATATGATATGAGCCATCCTTCAATCACTCCCATTTATACATTCGTCCAGTTGATTCCACATGAAACAAAGCCATTCTTCCACTTCTGTCTGTTTATTTTGATGTGTTTTCATTCTTTTCATTACCTGTTAAAACCTTACATTTCTGATTCTGTTTTGGCAACGTCTTTGTGTTTTGTTTTTCTCCTTGTATTCTCTTTGTTTACTCCTTAAACTTGATAAAATATCAGTCTCAAAAAGAAGCAGTGAATTAAAGTGTTTTTTCTACCTTACTAATGTTAACGAGTACGGATGAAAAGGCACAAAAACACATCTTTCTTCACCGCTCGCTGTTATCACAGTTTGCGGCGCATTTGCAAAGAAACATTTACAGAGTCAGCCCGTTAAACTTGGACCGCTTACAGCATTCGGGAACGGCTGGAGGAAATGAAAGAGCTGTATTTTAGATGATTTGAGCTTGTTTATGTGCAGACAGAGTGTGGAAGTGACACCCGATCACACATGTGGAGACATTTCAACACCAGCTGTGATCAGTCGTACTTAGAGCTGATCAGTTCAATAAATATACGTTAATGTCTGGAGTGAACGTGACCTGGAAAATCAGACATGATGCACATAAATCTGTCATCGCACTCTGAACTACTCAGAGCCTGTCCACATGACAATGAAATTACATCAATCCGCAAAAGTTTAATATCGTTTCAGCCTTTTGTCCACATGACACCAGCGTCGTTGTAGCCCTGAAATGATATTTTTGGAGAACGGGTCCCAGAGCGGAAAAATCTCAAAAAACCACCCTCGTGTCGCTGTGTTGATAGGCCACTTTTTGGAAACGATGATGCCATTCCATGTGACGTAACGAAAACCCCGGATGTAACATTACAGATTACAGAGTTGTGTTTGGGCTGCAGGCGCTGCTAAGTTTATTAGCACGATTACAACAAAACCCGGTAATGCTGTATCAACTCACGCATAAACAGATCCACGTGTTAGATACTTTTAACTTTTTACTTTCAACGCCAGACGTATCATATTTGATCCATGAGTTTTGAAGCCCTCTACATGATATTTATTTTCTTGAAAAACCTGATGTATACAATTGGATACATGCAATACACAGATAATCCACCGTGGGGAGGAATTCATCACCAGAGGCCTTTCCAGTGACACTACAAGACTGTCATTAATGAGGAAGGAAGAAGAACTTTGACAATTTAGAAAAGGAATTACCAATTTGTTAGACAAGTTTGTATTATATTATGTTTTTGTCTGTTCTAAAATAATATTTGAGCATTGAGACCTGATGTTTCAAATATGATACAAAATTGAAACTCATACATGGAAATTGATATTTGAAAAAAAATCATTTCTTTGGTTGTTCAGAAGGACCAATGAAGGCTCCAGTTTCAAAGAACTGGAATTTTCTGTCAATGGTTTAATGGTTCAGGCTTTCCCGGGTTCAATCCACCATGGTGTCCTGCTAGAAGGACGACCTGGACCCAGTATTTTTCTGTGATTTTAGTGTATCCTACGGTTCTGTGTGTTTATGTACAGCGCCACATATAGGTGTGGCATACGTATTACACCGGTTTAACCCAGTTTGTCCGTTTTCATCTGGACGCTGATATTTATTGAAACGATACGTGAATGGACGAGAAACTTTTAGAATCTGCAAAAGAAAAATACCATGACCATTGTCGTCTGGATGTAGTCTCAGGTTACATAATGATCTGAACTGAAAACACAGAAGTGGTGTTGCATTCTCACTTTGTGTGTGTGTGCGTGTGTGTGTGTGTGTGTGTGTGGGGGGGGGGGGGGGGTGTCTGCATGCAGGCAGACACACAAAAGTGTGAAACTTCCTGTTTATCGATATAGTTTGAACACCAGGTGGCATCACCAAGACCAAGCGCCTGCATAGAACTGAACTACTTTCTTCTTCTCTTCCTGTTCTCTCCCAGTGGAAAACAGTCACAGGCGGCTGTGGCTCAGGAGGCAGAGCGTCTCATCCAATAACCGAAGGGCAAGACTTTTCACCCAGTGTCACTCACACTGGTGGATGAATGCATGTGAATGTCTGGTGGTGGTTGGAGGGGCCGCTTGGTGCAGAATGTCAGCCACGCTTCCATCAGTCTGCCCCAGGGCAGCTGTGGATACAGATGTAGTTTACCACCACCAGAGGGGGAGTGTGAGAGTGAATGAATAATGAATCAATAATGTAAAGCGCTTTGGGGGCCTTGAAAAGCACTATAGAAATCTAATCCATTATTGTTATGATTAAAACAACACTAGGGTAGAACACTACTCTCTATAAAGATTTGTGACAAGTGCTGAAAGGACTCTTGGATGGAAATTAGAGCAGTGAGGGCAACATGAAGGTGTGTCACAGGAAAATAATCCACATAATAATCCAATCATTTTCCTCTACCAGCGCATGCCTGTGATGGCTTTTCAACCCTTTAGACGGTGACACAAGAAGAAAACACTCTTGCATCTAAACTATATATATATATATATATATATATATATATATATATATATATATATATATATATATATATATCCATTATCTGCCACTTATCCAGGACCGGGTCGCGGGGGTAACAGTCTAATCAGGGATGCCCAGACTTCCCTCTCCCCAGACTCCTCCTCCAGCTCTTCCGGGGGGACCCCGAGGCATTCCCAGGGAAGCTGAGAGACATAGTCTCTCCAGCGTGTCCTGGGTCTTCCCTGAGGTCTCCTCCCAGTGGGACATGCCCAGAACACCTCCCCAGGGAGGCGTCCAGGAGGCATTTGAAGCAGATGCCCGAGCCACCTCAGCTGGCCCCTCTGGATGTGGAGGAGCAGCGGCTCTACTCCGAGCTCCTCCCTGGTGACTGAGCTCCTCCCCCTATCCCTAAGGGTGCGCCCAGCCACCCTGCGGAGGAAACTCATTTCGACCGCTTGTATCCGGGATCTTGTCCTTTCGGTCATGACCCAAAGCTCATGACCATAGGTGAGGGTAGGAACGTAGATTGACCGGTAAATCGAGAGCCTCGCCTTTTGGCTCAGCTCCTTCTTCACCACAACAGACCGGTACAGCGACTGCATCACTGCAGACGCTGCACCGATCCGTCTGTCAATCTCACGCTCCATCCTTCCCTCACTCGTGAACAAGACCCTGAGATACTTGAACTCCTCCACTTGGGGCATATATATATATATATATATATATATAAAATAACGGCTTACTCAGGGAATGTTTGTTTGACATAACCTTTGAGGATACAGTTGAATGTATATTATCATATTTCCAACGGACCTCAAACACCTCCATAATGGCCGTCACCACCTGCGATGCTAAACCACTTCTTTCTGTATCAGTCATCGTGTTTGCTGCAGAGGTGTGTCATCTCATTGTTTTTCCTTTTCCCTTTTTTCCATTTCATATCTTTCCGCTTTGCCCGAGTCACATTATTTTTGTATATAGGTGATATTAAAGTGGGACGGATTTATAAAGAAATTGGTTCTGAGTTTATCGTATGGACTTTAACGGTGTGAGTGGCACTGATGCGACGGTAAACAATAGGAAATTGGGTTTTAAAATACAACACCAGGGGATTTGATCTGTGGGTGAAAACGGGGAGTAGATTCAGAGGAAGAATGACAGAGATTTATATGTGAAAGGAGGCAGTCGACACAAACAGCAGTCTGTCAGTTCCTCACTTTTACTGCTGGACTTTTTTTTTTTCTCCCTCCGGGGTGAACTTTAAACACTGGGATTCAACATTCATCCTTTACTTCTCTTTGTGGAGCTTCGATATCACACTATCAGCAAGTTTCAGGTAAACTTCTGATATGTGTGTGTCTCCTCTGAAATCTCCCACATATACCCCGGTTTTAAAGCTGCGCATTAACATTCAGGCGAAATATTCTTCAGGGCTTATGCATTGTTTTGCACAATTCCATCCACAGTTGTACTCAAATCTTTTGCCTGAGTTAAAGTAGATATAACAGAGGACAAAAACACAAGTAAATGTCATGCATTCAGAACACTTACTCAAGTAAAAATAAAGTATTAACATCAGAATAATACTGTTATTGTAAAGACATCTACTTTTAGTGGCTTAATCTGTAAAGATACAAATTACATTTACATTAAAATTGCACAAGCATGCACTTAATTTTATGGCTATGTCGTTCTGGTCAGCTGTTTATCGTTCGCTTTCCGATGCACATTCCCCGACACATTCTCCTATCAGTAGCCATCACTGTTGAATTCCCCACTGATGTTGAGCGACCTGTTTTTTTTTCAATGCAGGGAAGTATTGATAGGATTAATGCAGTGGTTCCCAACCTTTTTTTTTAACTCATGACCCCATTTTAACCCCAGACATTCAAAACGGAGACTTTTTTTTTTTTTTTTTTTGCTAAAATTAATTTGTTTTTGATCATGTAATAGTTTGCTATACTATGTTGCAAATAAACATTAATTTTAGACGACATTTAGTCTATATAATGTATATTATTATGGACGGAGGCAGAAAAGCCAGGTGTAGATTACTGCACAAAGTGAGAATGTTATTTTCCTTGGTCAGGATATGTACAGTCAGTCCAGCTGTGATTTCCAAGGCTGACAATTAATACTGAACAAACAAGAACTCAAACTATGAATCATGAAAGAGCTGCAGCATCTGAAACTGACCACAATGAACATTTGACAGATAAACAGAACCACAGTGCTTCAGTTTCAGCTTCACAGTCTGTCTTTTATGGATTGGGATTGTCTCTGTCAACTCACCATATGTTTTTCATTAGTATATATATATATATATTTTTTTTTTTTATCAATTACTATAAATTTCAGGTGACCCCCAGGTTGAAAAATACTGAATTAATGGATCAGAAGTTATTAATCATTTTAGATCAGTAGATGCTTTTATTTGGGTCTTCAAGGGTTAATCCAGTGTCTTTCCTTCTAAAAGAGTCTGTTTAAAGTTTGCGAGTCTAAACTTGACTGAACTGTAATACTCCACAGTCTGTGCAGTTTACCGAGTCTGTTTTATGACCCTGTGGCTGCAAAAAGAAATCTCATAAAAATGAATAAATATGCAACAATGAAGAATAATCAGCTGCTCATTTCTCCAGGGCTTACCTTTCTGTATACACATCTTTGATCCATCAGTAACATCCAGGAAGGTATAATCCTCTAATCTCTCCCTTTCCTCGCTGGTAGCAGCCAAATATTCTCTATGATCTACCCTTCTTTCTCAGTTTTATTTTAGTGCTGTGGGATTTTTGGGCTTTTTTTTTTTTTTTTTTTTTTCTTCTCCAGCTTTTTAACAATTTAGTTGATGTTGTTGCTGCTGCTGTGATTCTGATGCATCTGTGGGTTTGACATCTGAAAGCTGTTGGGTCTTTTCCCAAATGTATACACACTTGACAAACACCAGAGGGTACATGGAAATCCTCAATGCTGTTTGCAGTTTTAGAAAATTATTTCAGCGTGGCTTCACTTCAGTTTTAATCCCGCTATTGTTTTTCTGACATATTGTGTTGTGCATTTGTTAGTTTTTGTAAACACCCATAGACAACTCCTAGCGCTTTTGCTAAAAACAACTACCATTATCTGGAAACCTTGTCTTGTTTTGTGTCTTTCTCACAGTTAATAACCGTCCTCGCAGTTACCGCTTTGCTTCACCTCATCTTTTTCTTCTCTTATCGTTAGATTTAACTTGTAAATAATACACAGAATCATAGGCTACGTTCAGACTGCAGGCAAATGTGGCCTGAATCTGATTTTTTTTACCCATATCTGACCTGTATTCCATCTGTTAAAGACAATTTGAACAGCACAAATTTGATTTTTTTTTTAACCCTATAACACCAAATGTATTTATTTATTTATTTTTATTTTTTTTATTTTATTTCAAACATGCAAAGAAAATAAAACAAAACAAAGCAAATTAAGACATAAACAAAACATTTAAATGGACAGAATCTATCCTCATGCACATACAAGTCTGAATCCTGCATGGTTGAAAAGGAGTAGGAAGAAGTATAAACTTATTTAATCCTACCCTTCAGTGCTTTTACCCCTTTATCATTAACTTTATACAGCAATCAGCCTAAACTATTTCCCTAATTTTAGCATCGTACCACAACAGTCCATAATGCAGTAACTGAATTATCCACAACAGTATGTCCATGTCAGTACGGTCATACAAACAGACTCAACAAATCAAACATTTTCTTTAATGATTACAGCAGATTTATCAGTACAACATTCATAAACAAACAAGCCTCATTGTCATTATTAAATACTGTACCTCTACTGTACCAATACTGTACCTCTGTATATTTGATATGTGAGTTTTGAAGCCCTCTACATGATCAGTGTGATGTTTTTTTTTCTTGAAAACCCTGATATACAGTCACGGAAAAAATTATTAGACCATCAAAAGTCCTCAAAAATAATGGTTATGCAATCAAGTACTAACTCCTGTGTGTATCATGTGACTAAAACAGACAGAAAAGAACACATGGAATGTCTAAAAGCACTGTTGTAGAAGCCAATAATGTAATAACAACCGATAACGTAATAATAATAATGTAATAAATTTGCTATTTTTAAAATGTAATAGGCCAATAACGTAATATCTGGCCAATAACATAATAAAAGTCCTGAACCGATAACGTAATAGCTTTTGGCCAATAACGTTATAACTTATTACATTATTGGCTCAGTTATTACATTTGCAAAGAATTTTTTTTTTTATCAGGCCAGTAACGTAATAACCAGTCAATAAGTTATAACATTATTGACCAAAAGTTATTACGTTATCGGTTCAGGACTTTTATTACATTATTTGCCAGATATTACGTTACTGGCCTATTAAATTTTAAAAATGTAAAATTTATTACGTTATCGGTCGTTATTACGATATCGGCTGTTATTACATTATTGGCTTCTACAGCTGTTTTTGTCAGTACAATGCCATAGATATTGATGGAAGAACTGAAGTGATCCCTTTTCATAGGTCTCTTTTATTAACAATCACATCCTTCATGCCTCAATTTTTTTCCCCCCTGGAAGGATCAGTATCGATTTTATTCTTATTTAAGATTCTAGATAAGTCTCAGTACGTCTATATTATTAACCTGGAGCTAAACGAGTCATTTAACCCTTTTGTGCATCCTGGTGACTACAGTGGACAGCTATTCTACAGCTGTTCTCTTCTGAATTCATGGGTTTTGTTGTTTTATTTGCATATCAACCAACACAGTGGGCATTTTCCTGTTCTTGATAAACCTGATCTGCAGTAAGGTCAAAACACAGTATTCAAAATCTCTCTGACAGGACATTTTAGGGACAATTTGACAGATTAGTGTTGCTCTTTTTTTAAATTTTTAAATTAAAAAAAAAAATATATATATATATATATATATATATATATATATATATATATATATATATATATATATATATATATATAACCATTTGCACTACATTCATATCAAACCGTATTTGCACTCTCCTTTTAAACACTTTTTTATTCAAATTTATACGACTGTTTTACACATATGTGTATGTTTATGTGTGTGTTTGCTGCTGACAACACTGTGAATTTCCCCATTGTGGGATCAATAAGGGAATATCTTATCTTATCTTATCTTATCTTATCTAAATGATCCACATTTTTACTTTTAAATGAATTTTTACTTTAGTTGGACCATAAGGGATTATCCATAACAAGCAGCTACTTTATATTGAAATAAATGTTGGAATGGCAATCAGTTAAAGTTCACTCTCTGACGGGACATTACTACGTTTTGACCCAGTAACATGTTTTAGTGTAAATCAATTACTAATTGTTATTAGACTGTAATTAACATACAAAAAGTTTTATTTATTTATTTATTTATTTGCATATTATCTCCATGAAGTGAGTAATAACTAGTATCAGAGTATGAAAAAAATGTGAGAAAACATCAGATTAGCTGCAAGAAAAATGTGTTTATTTCATAGTTTTTACACAGTATATCACTTTCTTATGATGAGTTTGAAATACATGTTTCTTTGCTTCAAAACTTAAACACATGGTGTCCAAAGGAGTGGACATTTTTGGAACTCCATGAAAAATAGGTTAATTTAAAAATCTTGACTAAGGTTCTCATAATTCATGCATGAAAGGGTTAAACTAAAAAAAAACAAACAAACAAACAAAGTAGGACGAAAGCATGAACAACCAACAAATATTCCAGCAGAGTCTTTGTATTTGGGAAATATTTAATTCTCAGTATGTTTTTAAGTGACTCATATAACCTCAGGCAAACACAGGCTTGGAACAGACCTGATTTACTTCATAATCTCAGAAAATAATATAATTAGTCCTGGTAAACACCACAGTTCCAGCCTTCCGTCTTCGTTAGTTTTAATTTTCTTCTTATTTAACCAATCTGATTAATCAGCAGGCACCATCCCTGTTTCCACGGTAACTACGGAGCCTCCGAACGACCAAATGGGTCATATCTGATGAATTTTACACCAATTATTTTCATGTATTGACAGGATTAGTGGATCAACACTTATCAAACATTTTAGATCAGTTAATACTTTTAGTCGCTGGATTAAGTTGAATTTAGTTCCAACGTTGAAACAAATCATCAGATGGATTATGTTTATGATCAAACTGGTAACAATTCAGCTGCGTATAAATATAATCTGTATGAGACCTGGTTCTACTTTAAATGCTCTGTTCGATCAGGGGTATGTGGGTCCGATAGAATCACATTTAAAACATGTACGACTTAAGAATTCACAGAACAGGACGATATGTGGTGGAAATGAAAATGTGGTATGTTAAGTGACTACATGGTCAGGAAAAATGATGCTTAATAGGATTTATTTTTGGACATAAAACATTTTATTCTACAAATTTAAAACCAATTAAAACCGCAAGCGGTGTTAAGGCCCTTGCCCTCCTGCGCGACCGCCTCCCCACGTGGCTACCGAGGACACACACAGTGAGAGGACACCATATCATGGGCTGGATCCAACATTCTGCAAGACAACCACAGCTTTACACTTCTGAAAACGACCGCTCAGTCACGAGCTCATCACAGCCACGCCCAACATTTGATCAAAAATGTAGGTGATAACTTTTGATCACACGTGTGTAGGTGATTTTCATCCAGTTTGGTCCAAATTGGATGTAAATTCCGAGGAGGAGATGATGAAAGTATGAGGGGTGGGATTTTAGAGGTACACACTTCCAGCCAATATGGCTGACTTCCTGTTGGGTTTAGGGCGGGGCCATAATGTAATTTTTTACTTGTCCTACCATGGGCTATGTCTGGACCAAGTTTCATGTTTGTACAATGAAAAAAATTTGGGGAGGGCTCCCATCCGCGTAATGTATTTTCATATTTTGAGGGGGCGTGGCCAAGTCATTTCTCAATATTTTGAAAATTCTTCTTGCTGGAAAATTCTACTTTTCCACAGTGTAATTTTCAGTCTGTGTACCATTAGTGGAACACAGAGAGTTTTTCAGCAATAGCATCGTTGCACCAAAACCCCATTCATTTGAATGGCACAGTTTTGGTGTTGTCATGGCAACACAGTTGTAAATAGGGGTGTGTCCTCATCGGCTTTTTGGTTCAGTTTGGAATGAGGGATGTGTGTGCCGAGTTTCTTGATCCTCTGTCAAAAAAAAAAAAAATTCACTCCCATTCAAAAACTGTAGGGGGCATGAGAGAGCCATTTTATGATCAAACTATATAAGTTCCATATCACCGTGTTCAGGTTGTCATTCCGCACAAATGTTACATTGGGTCCAACTCAATCTGACACTGTCTCTGCGAGATATACGCACTTTTATACTTCTAAAAATGGCCGCTTCATTGTGAGGTCATCACAGCCACGCCCAACATTTACATCAAAAATGTAAATGGTAACTTTTGATCCCACGTGTGTAGGTGATTTTCACCCAGTTTGGTCCAAATTGGATGTAAATTCCGAGGAGGAGATGATGAAAGTATGAGGGGTGGGATTTTAGAGGTCCACACTTCCATCCAATATGGCCGCCTTCCTGTTGGGTTTAGGGCGGGGCCATAATGTAATTTTTTACTTGTCAGACCATGGGCTATGTCTGGACCAAGTTTCATGTTTGTACGATGAAAAAAATTTGGGGAGGGCTCCCATCCGCGTAATGTATTTTGATTTTTGAGGGGGCGCTACCGAGTCATTTTGCGATATTTTTTCTTGGCGACTTCAAATAAAATAATTTTTCACCAGGCTTGAATTTTTGGTCAAATAAAATTGACTTTTCGTTAACATTCAGGGGGTCAAATTTGCGTTCAAAGCAGCGAAAGTAAAATAATAATAATAAAAACGGAACCATTTATAGGCCCTCGCCGACATGTATGTCTGGGCTCGGGCCTAAAAATTCTGGGGGATGGTCATTTTATAATCTTCCAAAGTTTTTACAAATGTGTTCAAGAATAGGGATGTAAACAGTTAATAAACTATCAATTTCATCATTTCTCCTGAGCATGGAGTCACTCTGATATGGATGTCTCAAATGATGTCAGTTTTTTTGGGACACCCTGTATAATATCAGATATTATTTAGATTCTGTACGACATACACCAGGTTTTTAAAAATAACTAAAATAACTTTAATGTGTCACTGAGAAAAACAATGGAAAGTTTACTTTACATGTTTTCAAGAGGAACGATGTTTCCTACTTAGTGAAACAATGGGACAGAGCAAAGGGGATATTAGATCAAAAATCCCTTCAGATTTTGTATAATTCATTGATCTTACCCTCTTTAAGTTACTGTTTGGAGATATGGGGAAATACATATACAAGTTCATTACAAAGACTTTTTCTACAGCAAAAAAGAGCTATAAGAATCGTTCACAACGTTGGTTTTCGTGAACACACAAATCTACTATTTTTACAATCTAAAACTTTAAAACTCATTGACCTTGTAGAATTCAAAAGTATTCGAATAATGTATAAAGCAAAGAATAACTTACTGCCGGGAAATATTCAAGAAATGTTTTGTGAAAGAGAGGGAGGCTATGATTTAAGGGGAAAGTTAAATGTAAAGATTCATAAAGTACGCACTACTTTAAAAAGTTTGTGTATCACCATCTGTGGAGTAAAATTGTGGAACAAATTGTGTGCGGAGATAAAACAAATATCTAACATAATTCAGTTTAAAAAAAAGATGTAGAAAAATGATTCTTGAGAGGTCCAGTATTTAATAATGACAGAGAGGCCTGTTTGTTTATGGATGATGTTGTACTGATAAATCTGCTGGAATTATTGAAGAAAATGGTTGAATTGTTGAGTCTGTTTGTATGACTGTACTGCCATGAACATATTGTTGGGTGTAATTCAGTTACTGCATTATGGATCTGTTGTGGTTTGATGTTAAAATTAGGAAAATAGTATTGTTTGACTCTTTTATATATATATATATATATATATATATATATATATATATATATATATATATATATATATATATATATATATATGTACATTTTTTACTTGAGGATACATACTTATCCACCTGAACACTTTTTCACAGTTTAAGACACTTTTTCACAGTGTCTTAGCAACTAGAAGCCCCACAGAGCTCTGTGTAATTTGTGGTTGAGTGTAGGCAGCTGTTTTTGCACAAGAGAAAAAGTTTGTTTGTTTCCTGTGGTTGGAACTTCAAGGCAACTTCTTTTGGTGTTTTTGGACTTTTTTTTTTGTCTATTTCCAACTCTCTAAAATGTTCAGAAGAAGAATTTAAACAGTTAACAAATACATATTGTTGAAACTGAACATTACACAGAAACCGGGACTAAAGTTACGTTCAGACAGCAGGTCTCAAGGTCAAGGTTACTTTATTTGTACCCGTAGGTAGATTTGTTTTGCAGTCTAGGTGATTGCCTTGGCATTACAACAACACATACATTAAACATGCAAGACAGGCACTTGATCACGCTTACAGACAGGACAAAAAGTGTTCATTGTTCCACCATTCATCTGTGTAGCAGCACGGGTAAATAAATAAAATAGGTACGATCAAATAAATAAAAACAAGATGCAATAAAACACAATAAAAACCAGAAAAGATAAAAAACAATCCGGGATAAAAACCAGAATAAGAACATACAGTTAAAAAATCTAAAAAATTTGAAGTCACAATAACAACACTGGTCAACAACAAATTTATTGTTTACGTTTTTTGAGCTGATTTAGGATAATTTTGGTGTGCTGAATCCAAAATCATATTAATTTTGCTCAATCAGGTCAACTTTCTGAACTATGCTACATATTGGCTTTTGAACATTTTTGCTTACATTTATGGGCATTTTCACATCATATGATACAAAATTCTTTCATATTTCTTGCAATAAACGAGTTCTGAAGATTTTACTTTTGCCAATTTATGATTAATGTTTTTTTTAATATTACAGGTGAATGAAATGGCTTCGACTAGAAGATCTTGCAAAAATAAGCCTGACGTATTCTGCTACATCTGCGGTGAATACACCATTGTACCTAACAGGAATCAAGTCACAAGTTTCATAAAGTGTGCTTACCAATCTTATTTTGGTATTAATTATTATATTTTGTGAGAAGATCAAATTTTTCTAAATCAAATTAGCAAAAAAACCTGACCTGATCGAGAAAAACAGATGTCATTTTTGGATTTAGTGATGCAAAATGGTCCTAATTCAGTTGAAGAAACCTAGACAACTTGCAAAAAACATTTTTTTGTAACCCAGTGTTATCTTAAGGTCTTAATGCACAAATCAGATTTTTTGGTGAAATCCGATTTTTTGTGTGCTCGGTCATATTCCACAATAAATGTGACTTCTGTCAGTTTTAAATATGAACTGAATGCAACCCTGAAGTGACCCACATGCACAAAAGAGGTCCTGATGGAATACATGACCACGCAGACACACACTGTGTTCATGAAAGTAAATAGATTTTTCCCGCCGCTCCTCCTCCTGGGACGCAGAATTATGACATTTGTCGCATTTCAGTGACGTAAAGGTCGGATAAATGCGATCTGGCTGTTCAGACTGAAGTCACATTGGAAAATATCAGCTCCGTATCAGATTCAGGATCACATATGAAAGTGGCCTGGGTCGGATTAGTGCTGTTCAAACTGTCTTTAACAGATCAGATACAGGTCACATATGGGTAAAAAAAATCAAATCTGGGCCGCATTTGTCTGCAGTCTGAACGTAACCTAAATATTTCAGTAAAACAATCCCATTCTCAGCTGTGTCCATCTCTTAAATGTGTCCCTGTGGACCGCAACCAATGGTGTAAAACACTGACTGGAAAATGACACTAATCAACTGTTTTATGAATGAAACTGACGCTAAAGGAAGAAATACAAGAAGAAATCACAGCAAACAAGTTTATATTCTCTGCAGTTGTTGACCATTTGGACCCAGAACTCATAATGTGTTTCTGCGTTTATCTTCTGAACTATAACTATTAATCACCGCTGTAATTACACTGGTCTACAAATTTTTGGACTCGATCTGCTTCAGAGATAAAAGCGGCTAAATCTCATTTATTTTGATAAGATGAACTGAAAATCAATTGATAACTGTGCTGGTTAGCTAATGTATTCAAGATATTTAATGATATTGTTTGACATCAAAATTGCATCTGTTTATACAATAGATTTAGGCATTTTTGCTTAATAAATAATATTTATATTTTGAAAATATTTAAGTTGCACTTCTTTATCTGTCAAGAAATAAACAAGAAATATCTTAAGACATCAGGTGATTGAATATCTTATGGAGAACAAGCTAAAGTATCACTTAAAACAACAAAGTTCCCTTTATTCAGTATCTGAACGACCCAACAGCTCTGCTTTACTCGTAGGCAGCTCCAAATCTCTGACCAGGTCGTTTAGTTCACTCTTGTGACATGAGGTGTGGTTCAGGAGAGGAATGCGGTAGCTCAAAGTCAGGGTCAGCTGACGTTGATGGCTCAGGGCCAGCTGAATCCTGGTCATCATCATGATCATCATCTGAGTCCAGAGTGTAGGATTCTGGTGGCACAGGAACTGGCAGTTCTTCTCCATGAGGTACAGGGTGCCGAGCTGATGAATATTTGGATACTCCACTGTCCATTTCTTTATTCTTGACATTCCTTTTGCAACTGGGGGGATCATATAAAAGGAACAGTTGCTACTGTGATCTGTTGGTTCTCGCCAAACCATTGGGATTGCAAAGGGCATAGATTTTCTTTTCTTGTTGAGCCGCTGATGAAGATTAGTTGCACATTGTGACAACCTGGAAGTTGCCCCAAACACACACACACACACCCCATAACATGCTTGTTAGCCTCCGGATCCACCCCGGAAATCGTCACCACGATGTCATCATCACATCTGCTCGGAGTTGGCGGCAGTTTTTAAATCCCCCCACCCATATCCACATTCGGCGGTGCGTTCGTGGACAAGTCAGCATTGTTGGAAAGCATCAGAGCTACAGCTCATAGAACGAAAACAACAGTACGGTAGTTAATCCCGTTTCAACGTCCGCTGAAATCCGTAATACCACTTACCAACATCATTCATCTTAATTCATCCACCTTTTGGCTCGTCACCGTCTCTGCAGCAAAGACAGTCATCCTCACTTCCCAGCCTAACCAGCAGCAATAACCCGGAATGGATTACCAACTGACTGGACTGGACTGACTGACTAACTTACTGCGACTATTGGAGTGTGTGAGTAAATTAAGTTTTTTTTTTCTGCCCTCTTGTTTGTTTTTTTTTTTTTTGATGAACAGACGAACTGAAATGAACTGAATTATTCCTTTTTTTCTTTTTTTGATAAACTGAAACTGAAAACCCGGAAGGGAATGTTTTGTTTAAATGGACTGAACTGTTTTTTTTTTTTTGTTACTTTCTTCTTTCAAAAGACTGGTAAATTGTGGAAAATTTAAGTTTGAATTTTTGCTTGGTTGGTGGATTTTTTTTTTTTTGAGTTTGGACTTTGGGGGGGGGGGGGGGGGGACTGGGTATATAACCGTGTTTGAAATTTAAATTGTGCAGTCATTGTTTAATATATGATTTTGAATTTTACGTGGTTTGAATGTGTGCTTTCTTTTTTTTGTCATTTAATGCGTGGGGTGTGAGTTTAATTAAAACTCATATCCTTTGTGTGGTTTGAGACTCAAACAAAATACTGACTTAAACTGACTAACACAACATCTTAAATGTCAGGAGAGAGACCTGGCTGGCACCCCTAAAAAAATCAATATAATAAAATAATATAAAATAAATAAATTAAAGCTCAAACTCAAACTGTCACATGTGTTACAACAATAATGTGGAGCCCAACTTTTGTCCTGATCTCCAACTTTGCAGCCAAAGTAATGGTGGTATGCCTTTTTAACCACTGCAGTTATGTTGCGCTTTTGTGATGCAAACGTCACTTCACCACAAACGTAACAGAAGTTATCTGGATTGTTCACACAAATTCGAGGCATCTCTCTTATCTGAAATCAAAAAATGATACAGTTCACTAGAGATATCTGACAAATGTGATCTTAGAAGCTGTTACATGCGACTTGTGATGCAAAAGTCAATTTCTGCTACCGTTCATGAAATTTCTCTACATGTATACATTTTGTCCACTTCCAAGAAAGAGATTTCTGCAAATAAAAACAAAATATTTTATGTCAAAACTCTAGACATACTAAAATGAATGTATTGGAATGTGCAGACAGGCTTTCAGATAGAACTGGTTGCTTGTAGACACACTGTACCTTCTGATAAACTACCGTTTTTGCCTTATTTTGCATAAATTTCCAATTTTGACCCATTACTGTATCTTGGAAACTATAGCCAATCTGCACTTCTGACTTACTTTTTCTTTATTAGTGACCTAAGCCAAGAAAAATTTCACTACTTTTGTTCCGGAAGCATTGTGCTTGTCGACCAGTGTTATCCAATAGAAGGCTCGACTTATTCGCTTTGTTAAATCCATTTTTTGTTTTCTGTGAATGCTTTCTCACCACCAAACATCTCTCCGGTGTCAAAGTGCATCATCCCGTCAGACTATTCCTTCTTCCTACCGCGAACACAACAGTCATAATTACAGTGATGAATCTGTTAATATGATGATTATTACACAGTTATCATTACAGGATCAGATTACTCTAAATAGGACATCATTAAACAGTGTTGATTTGATTGCGAGCACCATAAGAAGGATTATTAGTGTGCATTTAAATGTGCTCATTAACTCTATAAGGACATTTGTCAATATGTAATCATAGCTTTGTGTGTTTGTGTGTAGATGTGTGTGTGATGTTTATGTGCAAATGCGTACGCTCCGACAAACTTGAGCTTGTTCGTCCACATTGACAACAGAGACTTTAAGAATCCAATCCACTGCTGTCATGGTAACAAACTGATTATTGCACTTCTTCGTCTTCAGCTTTAACAATCACACAAACAACAGTTCAAAGAGTTCATTAGCAGACTTTTACATGTCCAGTGCATATCAACGAACGACACAGATGACGTTTCAACTAGGGATGTAATGATTACCAGTATGACGATAAACCACGGAAAAATTGCAGATGGTTAGTATTCCCGTTTAAATTGTAATTATCATGATAACCGTGTTTGATTACCGCACTTTTACAAGAAAAAAACGCCTATGCAAAGATCTGCTCTTATGTCAAATATTTGAGTATAATTTAAATGTATTACAATTTTAATTTTCTATACCTAATATTTGGAACCAATATTCACTTTTAAAGTCTTTGAAAAGGTTCGTTAAACATTTTTGTGTTATTTATGCAATAAATTATATACATTTTTCAAATCGGATTTTATTTTTATTTTTTTGTAATTTCTGGCCTTTTGTGTTTTTATAGTAGGTTAAAGTTAAAAAATAATAGACAGATGATACAGATGAAGTTGTGCTGAAAAAAAAGACACCAAACATGGGTATAATAAACATTTGTTTATATAATATATAAAGGCAAAATCAAAAGTACTGAAAAACAGCCAAAATAAGGGTTAATATTTGAATGTTTCTGCCAACAGAAGGTACATTGCGCCAATTATTCTATTGGGGTTTTTTTGTTGTTGGTGGTGTTTTTTTGTTTTTTTTTTTCAAAATATAACTTGGTTACATTATTTCAGTGTGTGTATTAGTACTTTTTGAACATTTTGAACACATTTTCAACAATACCGCAATAATAATGATAACCGTGATAATTTTGGTCACATTAACCGTGATATGAAATGTTCATATCATTACATCCCTAGTGTAGCGGCTTTACATATACGTTGTGAAAGACTTTCCACACAATCTTTTTTTTCCCTTCCTTTTCCGTTTAATCTGGCACACACAAAAACAATGTCATGAAAATCATGCAGTCCATCTTGAGGCTAAAAATAATAAAAACAATAAAAAACATTAAAAAAAAATCACAGTTAGCTAACTCCACAATCATACCACGAACATACATAAAGAACATTGCAATTAAAAAAAAAACATACTCAACCCACAGAAAGCCAATCATGACACACACACAACGGTACATAACACTCATTCAAATATGACATAAAGAAAATAAAAAAATGTAAAATAAAGACAGGACCAACATGTGTGCACTCACAAAGAGAAAAGGACAGCAAAACTACTGCTATCTCCCAGGGTGCGCGATCCCAGCTTGCAGTGGTGTGGCGTTCATGTCCCCAAAAATAAAACTGTAATTAACACAACAAAAGTCTGCGATGGCAAGTGGAATCCTACACCACATACCTTAACTCTGTTACACTAGTTTCAACTCATACGACTAAAGAAAGTCACCTGATGTGAGTGTGATTAAGGTGAAGTCTAGGTTTTAACGCCATCACATGATGAACTGACACGAGCCCTGTTGTCGTTCTGTAAAAGCCATTTAAGACATGTTTAATTAACTTATTAAGTTGAGAGCATGTCGACATGAGGCTTGTTTGAAGAGGTTTATCTGAGCTCTGCGTGCTACCTGTTCCCATGGCACAAAATGAGTTTAATGGGCCAATTTCTAAGAGACATTTTGATGTGTCACATGAAGAAAAGTGCGGCTGAATTCCATTTGGCTGCTTTGCTTCTGCTCGTGCACGCCGCTTCACTGTCGATGTGTCATGACTTTGTGGAGAAACTGAACAGAACAGACATACTGTTAATGTCATTAGCATTGACTGTGTTTTTATTCTATGACAGGTCTAAATGTCTGATGTGAAAATAGTGTTAAATTAGTGCTTTTCTTCTTGATTTAATTTCATTATCAATCTTTTAAAGTAAATCATCAAGAATTTTTTGAAAGCTTTTTAGTAAATGTATTTAAAATTACTTAATTAGGACTTAAGGTACATTTATTTGAGTAACATTCACAAAAAAATAAAATGACAAGATTTTGATAGAGTTGAGGGACACTTATCTGGACAATATGAGGTAAGGTGGTCATAAATGTCGGTCTTAAATTGGTCTTTTTTTTTCAGTCTTCACATTTTGACTCATCGTTAAAGGTGTAGATCAGTGTCTCAGATTTCTGTCTGCTGTATTTCGGCTGTTTTTCGATGATTTTCCATCAGTCTGAGCCAGATGTGTCAGTCCAGATTTGACATTTTCTTTCTATGTCTGTGTCTGTGTCATGAAAATAATAAGAATAGTCTGTTAAACTGACAGAAAATGTCTGATCTTTTTTTTAGCAACTACAGTACAGTTTACAGCGATGCATTTCTTCACTTCCTGTCCAGCTGTGTCCATCCCCTAAATGGTACCCTGTTGACACAACTCATTTATTTACCTTTCTAATCAGCGCTGATGCCTGAAACATGAAGGATAAAGATGTGAAACTCTTCATAAAAGCTAATTCTGCATCAGGGGAATCCACAAATATGTGTTCTGGCAGATGCAGTGGGAGCAAACGTTAGTTAGCTAATGTGCTAATGCCAAAAGTGTATAAAAATTCTAACTTACTCGTCAGTTTCATGTCTTTGCTCTTTATCATCACAGGGAAAGTAGTGAATAGCAACTAGATTGATTGTTTTTGTTTGTTTGTTTGTTTTTTACAGTATTTTATCATCTAAAGTACAGTTTAAGCTCCTGGTCCATTTACAGCGATGCATTTCTTCACTTCCTGTCCAGCCGTGTCCGTCCCCTAAATGGGACCCTGGTGACACAAGTCATTTATTTACCTTTCTCATCAGTCCTGACGCCTAAAACATGAAGAGTGAAGATGTGAAACTCTTCATAAACACTAATTCTATATCAGTGGAATCCACAAATATGTGTTTTGGCAGATGCAGTGGGAGCTAATGTTAGTTAGCTAATATGCTAATGCCAAAATTGTATAAAAATTCTAACTTACTCATCAGTTTCATGTCTTTCCCCTGCTCTTTATCATCACAGGGAATGTGGTGAAAGGCAACTAGATTGATTGTTTTTATTTATTTATTTATTTATTTTTACAGTATTTTATCATCTAAAGTACAGTTTAAGTTCCTAGTCCATTTGCAGTGATGCATTTCTTCACTTCCTGTCCAGCCGTGTCCGTCCCCTAAATGGGACCCTGTTGACACAAGTCATTTATTTTCCTTTCTCTCTTCGGCGCTAACCCCTGAAACATGAAGAGTGAAGATGTGAAACTCTTCATAAAAGCTAATTCTACATCAGGGGAATCCGCAAATATATGTTTTGATCCAGTGGGAGCTACTCTTAGTTAGCAAATGTGCTAATGTTAGCTAGTGGCAAAATTGTTTTAAAAAATTCTAACTTTACTCATCAATTTCATCTCTTTCCTCTGCTCTCTATCATCATAGGGAAAGTAGTAAATGCAACTAGACTGATTTTTTTTTTTTTTTTACAGTTTTGCAACAGATTGAATACAGAGGAATGAACAAAAGGCTTTTTAATGCATACACAGTGCCTAGCATTAGCATCAGCATTAGCGATCAGAACATTACTCAGCTCATTTCCAAGTGACGTTTCACTTTTAATATTTTATTTCTGACATGCCCCACACTTGTGTTTTATTTCCTGTAGTGAGGTTAACTCACATTATTGTCCTTGTGGAGAAATTCAGTCTGCACATTTTACCAATTCTAATACTCATGTCACCTAGCATTAGCATTAGCACTTAGCACATTAGGCACCGTTATTTTTGTTGTTTTAGCAGGGGTGACATGATCATACATATTTATTTCTCATTCACTTTTCTTCAAGTACAATAAGAAAACACAGAAAATATGTGAACTGTCTTAAAAACAAACAAACAAAAAAAAGAATTACAACTTTATTTATCATTTTATAAACATATTTTACAACGGACCAAAATGCATTAATTACACAGGTTGTCATCCCCCAATCCCACCCCCCTCCCTCTTCTAGGTGGTACCCACATAAATATAAAGCACATCTGATAAATAAAAGTAATAGGAATAAGAATAGTAGTAGTAATCAAAAATAATAATAATTAAAAAAAAAAAAAACAACTAAAAGTGTTTTAAAGGTTAAAGTCAGTATTTAGTGTGACCTCTGACCCCATGACCAGAAGCAGCACAAACAGTTAGAAACATCTGACATGTATTGAATGAAACCTGAAATAAAACATCAGAAAATTAATGCAATAAATCTCATATTGTCTGAACAAAAAGGTTAAAGACGTGATAAGCACCACTAAATACCACCACTTTGGTTTATAGAAGCTGTTTATTCCCTAAAACCTTTTCTTTTTCCTGCTGTTCATACTTCACATATATCAAATTGGTTCGAAATAAATGCATGTGTGTGGACATTAGAATTTTACTAAACCAACAAACCTAATGTTGGACTAGGACTAGAACACAGGACTGTAATTGGAAAATATCCCATATAACACAGGTGTCAAACATGTGGTCCGGGGGCCAAATCTGGCCCGCCAAAGGTTCCATTCCAGCCCTGCAGGATGTAAGTGCAAAAATGAACCTGAACAGTCAAGGCTGTTCAAATCATTTTGGTTCAGGTTCCACATACAGACCAATGTGATCACCAGTAAAAATAACAACACAATAACCCATAAATAATGACAACTACAAATTTTCTTTGTGAAAAACTTAAGTGAAAAAAATAACATGACACTGTGAAAATATTTACATTTACAAATCTATTTTTTCACAATAAAATGCAAATAAATACATAGATAAAAACAAACATGAACAACCCGAAATGTGGAATTTGAACAATATTCTGCCTGTTATTAAATGTTTCGTGCATTTATGGATCCACTGTGATCTGTAGTTGTGTTAATAATAAGAGACGGAATATTGTAGAAATTGTTCACATTTTAGTTCCAAACTCCAAAATTTTAACAATATTCTGCCTGTTACCAAATGTTTATGTAACACTGTGTGTAAATGTACATGTAGAAATAATAAGTTGAGGCATAATATTGTTAAAATTGCGCTAATTTTTCAAATAAAATGTCTGTTTTTTCAGGTTATTCACATCTTTTTTGTAAAATGTAAATATTTTCATAATTTAATCAGGGTTTTTTTGTACTAAAAGAAAATGAAAAATTTGGAGTTGTCATTATTTATAGGTTATTAAGTCATTATTTTACTGGTCTGGCCCGCTTGAGATCAAACTGGGCTAAATATGGCCCCCTGAACCAAAATGAGTTTGACCCCCCTGCCATATAAGCATCTGTAGCAAATCAGTTCTTCGAGTATTTTTTCTGTAAATATTATGGATATGTGTCAAATGCATGAAATTTTATCTATTCTATTGTGTTTTTGTGAATTACAGTTTGTTTTTTGTCGGTGAAGCCTTATTTTTAGTGTTATATTTGACAGTGTTAACAGACGGACGAGGTTTTGCGGTTTATACAGGAACATTGAACACATTTAAAATAATTAAACTGTTATTTTGTTGTACAGTCTCTGAATGTGACATTGAATGACATTTGAGAATGAATTAAGCTCGTCCTCATCACTCAGGGTGAAGGATCGGATAAAAAAAAAACAAACAACAACAACACACAGATGAAAACACGACATTATAGTCTTTACACGTTTACCACCTTTATTTGAAGATGGGCTGGTTTATATTTCACAAATTCAGTGTTTATTTTCATCAGCCAGAGTTCAAAGACAAGAAAAAAAAAAATCTCCTTAAACCTCATTAAGTTGACGACCAAGTGTTCATTTCCATAAAACTGCTTTTACATCATGCCCAAAAAAAAAAAAAAAAAAACCCCACACATGTTCATACTTATTAAATGTTTGAAGATTAGTTTAGTTTTTCAAGTGAGGATTAAAATTAGAGTTCTTTGTAAAACGTACAAGTTTGTTTTTACTTTTCCAGAGTCGGTCTTTTTTGTGGGTAGGAGTCTCTTTCCTTTAAAAAAAAAAAAACACTTGACGCGTTGCATTAATATGGGCTGTCCTTAAACCACATCCCATCTGATATTTGACTTTTACTGTAATAATAACTGTTGTTCTTTCTGCTCCACATATAAAAACATACAATAATTCAACCTGTTCCTATATTCTATTATGTGTTAAATTGAACGCAGCGGCTTTGTTAAATCTTCCCTCTGCGATTCAGTTAATACGTAGGAAAAGCGAACCAAAAATAAATGAATCTTTCCTTGTAGCGTGGAAATATAAAGTGCTGATGTCCGGCTTTTTACCCGACAGCGGAGACGCAAATTGATGGAAAAGTTACTGGAGGTTTGCAGCTTCGAACGGCGCTGTTGTCAGTTTTGTTTTGACTCGACTCGCACAATAAAAGGCCAATTACAGTCAGAGGAGAAAACAAACAGACGAATCCACATTAGAAACCACCAAACTCCTGAGAGCTTTTTGGACAGGCTGCCTCCGAGGCTTTCACTCAGGGGGAAAAATGTAGTTTCTGCTCATTTTAGATTACAGACACTTTCCTCATGTCTAGCCTCTATTTACTCACTCTGTTCATTAAACAGTGGAAATGAGCAGAGATAGTGGATTCTACATCAGATTAGATTACATTAGATTACATTACATTAGATCAGATTAGGTTACATTACATTAGATTACATTACATTAGAGCAGTGGTTCTTAACCTTGTTGGTGGTACTGAACCCCACCAGTTTCATATGCGCATTCACCGAACCCTTCTTTATTAAAAAATTAAATATGATTTTTTTCCAAATTCAAGACACAGGTATATGTTTTACTGGTGCACAAAATGAACCGTGCATTAACATCACTGTGTTCAAAGAACAAAACCAATACAGTGCATGAACTCACAACAAATGACATACCTTTTCACAAAGACATGATCTTTTTTAATACTACCACACTGAAATGGTTTTAATTTTTGTATTCCAATAATGAACTTACTGTATTTATGCTATTTATCATTTTTAACATTTTAACACACACCCATCACCTAATTTCCATCAGGCTACAATAATAATGAATATTTACTGCAAATCAGTGTGACTTCTGCTGTTGCCTTTGAGAGACCAGTTCAGAAATGCGTGGCTTCACCTTGGTAAGTGCCACTCTCTTGTCATTTTCACAACAAAGTCTGTTCCTTTTCTTCGTTTTTATGTCCAGCATCCTTATTACGGCACTAGCTCGGCTTTAGCGTAATACGATTTCTCCATCCGCGACGGTGCGTCGGTCGTCACATGATTGTAACTGAGCAGTGTGGTGACTGAAAATGTAAACAAACGCTACACATGGCTGCCTCCGTGGTGAACAGGAAGTAGCAAAAGTCATAAAAACGATGTGGAAAATACTCAAATAATTCATCGTCAGACGAGTGGAAGAGATTCTAAACACTTCCGGATGTGTTGTAGTGCTATAAGCAACAACAATACACCGCATATATTGGATGTCAATCAGAGAAAGAGTCTCCGAAGCCGTTTGTTTACATACACGGACCTAGACCGACACACACACCTGACTAATGAGTCGAGTGTGTGTCTGGACCTCCGCCGAACCCCTGAGACTGACTCACCGAACCCCTAGGGTTCAATCGAACCCAGGTTAAGAACCACTGCATTAGAGTATATTAGATTAGAATAGGTTACATTAGATTAGAGTAGATCACATTAGAGTAGAGTAGATCACATTAGAGTAGATTACATTAGATTAGAGTAGATTGCATTACATTACATTTGATTATATTAGATTAGAATAGGTTACATTAGATTAAATTAGATTAGAGTAGGTTACATTAGATTAGAGTAGATTACATTAGATTGAATTAAATTAGAAGAGGGTACATTAGATTAAATTATATTAGAATAGATTACGTTAGAGTAGAGTAGATGACATTAGATTATATTAGATTAGAATAGGCTACATTAGATTAAATTAAATTAGAAGAGGGTACATTAGATTCAATTAGATTGTATTAGATTAGAGTAGATTACATTAGATTAAATTATTTTAAATTAGATTAAATTAGATTACATTAGATTATATTAGATTAGAGTAGGCTACATTAGATTAAATTAAATTAGAAGAGGGTACATTAGAGTCAATTAGATTGTATTAGATTAGAGTAGATTACATTAGATTAAATTATTTTAAATTAGATTAAATTAGATTATATTAGATTAGAGTAGGCTACATTAGATTAAATTAGATTAGAAGAGGGTACATTAGATTAAATTAGATCACATTAGATTAGAATAGAGTACATTAGATTAAATTAGATTACATTAGATTAGAGTAGATTACATTAGAGTAGAGTAGATTACATTAGATTATATACAATTAGAATAGGCTACATTAGATTAGGGTACATTATATTAGATTGCAGTAGACTATACTATGTTAGAGTATATTACAGTAGATTAGATTACATTACATTAGAGTATATTACATTAGATTAGAGTACATTACATTAGAGTAGAGTAGATTACATTACATTACACTAGGTTATGTATTAAAGTGACTAAAAATGGCAAAATATAGTAGTAATAATAAAAATAATGATAAACATGTATGCAGTAGGTGAAAGTACTAATAGAACAAAGTAGTGATAAAAAGAAGTAATAATAATAAGTAATTATGTTATTATTATATTATAATATTCACAATATGTACAGACATATATATATATAAGTATGTAAGTAATAATAATCAAATAAACTGACAGTGTATGGTGTGTGGATTCAGCTAGAAAAGCCGGCGGAGTTGGCGTCGGTTTTATTCGTGTAACTAACTAACTTTTCATCGATATTAAATCTGCGTCTCCCACTCGGTCACGCCATCGCAGACACCAGCGCCTGAATGAAGCGCAGTTCAACAAGGGTGAACGCAGAATCAAAAAACAGCCTTTTGGTTTCTGGGAGCCCACTCAGCGTCGTGTTGTGCCACGTAGCTTTGCCTTCAGGCTCAACTGTTTAATTCACTGTGAAGATTTTACATGTGCAACATCTTTACATGTTTGTAAGGCTGTTTGTGTCTTTATTTGGCCTCCTCGTATGAATATGCATTTACATTTGTATATACAAAGAGGTGAGATGTAGGTGTAGGTGTGGATTTGTTAATAGGCTGTGGGTTGTTACGGTGCTTTTACCTTTTTCATTCTTTTGTTCTGCACTTGTGAAAGACTGTCTTCAATAAAAGCCAGGGGAGTTAAGAAGAGGAGAAAAACAATTTTCTGCTGCTATAAAAACACCCACTGTGGTTACAGGAACACTATTATCACACTATTATGAATTAAATACGACAATAGTCCAACACTGATCCAGGTTATGTGAACAGGATCTTCCATTTGGATTCTTCTGAATGGAGTATTTTCAGATTAACACATGTGGGTCGAGGTGATATTATTGAGGTTTAAGGTGAATCCTTCAGATACATGAACTGTACAGCAGGTCGTGTTTCAGCTGGTGTTTTCTTGTCTGTTTACGGAGGTACACAGCCAACATTTCTGCCTAGAAGGAGGAACACCTGTGCTAAAACCAAACAAAAGACTGAGCTCTGAACAGGTTTTATGCACAAATACCACAGCGTTAACCCTCGAACGAAGGTGGATGAAGACTGGAGACAGGGTTAGTGAGGTCATAGACTGAGACAAACTTTACTGATCCACAAGAAGAAGGAAAGGCTCTGTTGGTTATGATGATAAGATTTTAAAAATATAAAAAAATACATTCCAACAGTCAATCAACAGGTTAGAACAGTGTTCATCAGCTTTTGCAGAGGCTGGATATAAACAGAAATACCACTGAGATATTAAGATCCATTTGTTGGATAAACAGATGAGTGGGAGTAGTGTTTTTGAATGACAGACGGACAGATAGTTACATGGATGGATGGATGGACAGATGGATGGACAGATGGATGGCTGGATTGAAGGACAGACAGATGGATAGTTGGACGGATGGATGGATGGATGGATGGATAGACAGATGGAGAGTTAAATGGATGGATGGACGGACAGACGGACAAACGGACAGATGGACGGATGGATCGAAGGACAGACAGATGGAGAGTTAAATGGACGGATGGACGGACGGATGGATGGATGGATGGGTGGATGGAAGGACAGACAGATGGAGAGTTAAATGGATGGATGGACAGACGGACGGACGGACAGATGGATACGTAGATGGAGGGATGGATAGACAAACGGACGGACGGATGGACTGAAGGACAGCCAGATGGAGAGTTAAATGGATGGATGGACAGACGGACGGACGGACCGACGGACGGACGGATGGATGAACAGACGGACAGATGGATGGACACTTAAATGGACAGACAGACAGACTTCTCTCATCCCACACTGGCCCACTGTGGTCCATCAGCAGGACAAACATCATTGTAATAGAATACATCAGTGTAATAGAATACTTTTGTGCACGTATCCACAGACGGTTCAAACCCTTCCTCTGTTCTTCACTCTGGGTTGTTGACATGTTCAGTCTGTCTGCTGTTTAAACGGTGCAGTGTGGTTGTCGGTGCGACGCTGCCGCAGACCCCTCCCCCTCAGACCCCCTCCCCTGCAGACCCCTCCCCACCCTCCCTGTTTGAACTCTTCAGTCAGCTGACAGGAGCAGACCCTGTAAACACCTGTTTCCACCAGAAGCCTGTATCTGGTCCTGGTCTGGTTCTCACATGTGTTTTTGGCAGGTGTTGTTGTGCGCTCCTTCCTCTTCTCCTCCAGAGGCCTCGTCCTTGTCACCTCTTCGCTCGCGAGTGAAGGCGATGACTTACCGATGACGGGTTGTAGCGCCGCCGCTGATGTTTCGTCAGCCCCGCGGACGTTTTCCCACAAATCCAACTCGCCCGCTGAGGTGAAACTGCCTGCAGGGACCAGTCTGACAGGTCGCTGTTTTTAAGACACTGGTTTTACAGACACTTTCACTCCCATACGACACTTATGTACAGAGGTAGAACTAGAGTGGTGGGTTCTGACTGTTACTGACACAGTGTTTATCAACCTAGGGGGCAGGACCTCACATGGGGTCGCCTGGAATTCAAATGGGGTCGCCTGGAATTTCTCATGCGTAGCCTTAACGACTCCTTCTCACATACTTAACAATGTATGATGTATGTTTTATTTTTGTATCTGTGTATAAATAACGCACTTTATATTCATGCACTTTGTCCAAGTGAGTGTCGCTTTTTATCCTTTTATTGAGGACCAAAACATTGTACACATGCAGCATCATTTCACAATTTTCCATATTTTATTTTTTCTATCAATTTTCAAACAAACAAAGATGACGAAAACGAATAAAAGAGAAGGTGTGTATGTGTGTGTATACATGTGCAGATAAAAAAAAAAACAAACAAAAAAAACCCAAAAGAAATTAGATTAACCCTTTCACGCATGAATTATGAGAACCATATAGTTGAGTTGTTTTTGTTTTGTTTTGTTTTTTTGGAGTGTTTTTATTCCTTCTTAGGCATGAAAAAACCAATGAGCTTGAGGGTTTTTTTCATAGATTTACAAAAATGTCCACTCAGCTACACCATGAATTTTATTCTTGAAGCAAAGAAACATGTATTTAAAACCTAATATGATAAAGTGATATGAAAACAGTGAAATGAAACCATGTTTAATGCAGCTGATCTAATGTTTTCTCACATTTTAACATATTCTAATTCTAGTTATTACTCACTTCATGGAGATAATATGCAAAAAATAAATATTAACAATTGATTTCCACTCAAGAACCAATCAACAACTGCAAAGTTACAATAATGGTATGAATTGCAGTTTATGAGATGATGCATAAGTGTCCACTGTGTTGGCTGATATGGAACTAAAACAAGTAAACCCATGAATATACAAGAGAACAGCTGGAGAAGAACTGTCCACTATAGTGACCACTATGCATGAAAGGGTTAACCTGTATACATAAGACATCGGAGTATTAGGGAGAAGTCTAGGTGTGTTTAACCCTTTCATGCATACTGGTCACTACAGTGGACAGCTATTCTATAGCTGTTCTCTTGTATGTTCATGGATTTTGTTGTTCTTTTCGTTGTTTTTTTTTTTTTTTTATACACATCTTTAATAAAGTTTTATGACACTACATATCTTTTCTGACATGAATTGGTAACATTATTTAGATCTCTCCTGAGCATAAACCCCCAGAATCACAAGCCCTCCCCATAGTTTTTACACAATTTATCACTAAATTCATGTTTTTGTGCGTCAAAAATTAAACATGTGGTGTCCAGCTGAGTGGATATTTTTGCAACTTAATGAAAAATAGGTTCATAAGAATCTTTTTTTCATTATTATTATTTTTTAATATATATATATATTTTTTTAATTATTTTCATTTTATTTTAATTTATTTTTCTGAAGAATTTTTTCAATTGCATTGTTTTTTTCATGCCTAAAGAGGAATAAAAACACTCAGGAAAAAATTTTGATTAAGGTTCTCATAATTCGTGCATGAAAGGGTGAATTCGATTTCTCATAATCAGATAAAGCCGATCAGATTATTCGGTTTACATGATCATATGAATAATCTGATAACTCCAGGAATCAGATAATTATAGGAGTATTGGTGTGAATGTAATCAGGCTCAATTATGTTGTGGCATGTTTGCCACAGTGCATTATGGGTAGTGGGTATTTTGTTGTAAATGTATTATTTTTATGTGCAAGAATTCAGTGGGGTTGTTGTGTTAGTACTAGTTTTGACTTAATATGTGTATGTATATTGGCCTTTTTGTTTATTTTTTCTGTATTTTTGTAATTTGTAAAGTTGCACCCTGAGTGAGAGCCATAGGCTATGGCTATCCTGTTGTGATTATTTCGATTTTGTTCTTCATGTTTGTCAAATTAAAAGTACGACTTGTGCTCATAGTTTTATACAGAGCTAGCTTCCTGCCAAACTTCCACTTCCACTACAATATATTATACTGAAAAAAAACTTTTAACTATTTGTTGGTACAATAACCCTAATAAATCTTAGAAAATATGTGATTTTCAATGGAAAAATGCTAAATACACACTGCAAAAAAAATCAAAATCTTACCAAATGTATTTTTCTCATTTCTTGTCCAAATATCTCATCTCACTTAAAATAAGACATAATCACCTAAAGAGGAACTTTTCAGTGAGATATAAGAAGGTATTTTTAGACAATAGATCTAGAAAATTTTATTTCAAGAAATCTTACCAAGATAATTTTCACTTGTTCCACTGGCAGATTTTAATTTTTAATTTTTATTTTTTTCTTGAATTAAGCAAAAAAAAAAAAAAAAAATTCTTGAATTAAGCAAAAAATCTGCCAATGGAACAAGTGAAAATTATCTTAGTAAGATTTCTTGAAATAAGATTTTCAAGATCTATTCTGCCCCTGCTTGTGTGTGTGTGTGTGTGTGTGTGTGTGTGTGTGTGTGTGTGTGTGTGTAGCGATTAGCTCGGCAGATGGACAACATGTTTTTTTCTTTTCTTGGGAAGAAAAGTCGGACACTGAAAACTTCTCTCCAAAGCATTACTTGAGACTCACTGTAAAACTGCAAACATGTGAAATTTGTCTCAGTTCTGTTCATTGCATCAGTACATTTACATGGCATTATACATTTAAGTGAATAGAAAACTGATAACAACCTCGATGCTAACTAGAATGGGAACATCCATAGACATGCTAATGATTAGCATTTACAGATTAGTTTAAGATTTACAATGTCTTTTTATCCAGTAACAAAGGTTCACAAAAGAGATATTTTATACTATTCATTCCTACAACAACTGAACATAAAATACTCACAGGCAAACGTTTTCCTGGCCATACAAACAGAGTGAAAGAAACGTGTCTGTTAGTTCCTTCTTATGTCTGAACTGGCTACGGGAACACCGAAAGTCCAAAATATACGTTACTGCAACTTATTCTGACCACTAGAGGGCCCCCTTTGATTGCTTTTAACAACAGAACATCGCAAGATTTGCTGTCTAAAAATCAGTTCTTATATCTCACTGAAAAGTTCCTCTTTAGGTGATTCTGTCTTATTTCTAGTGGGATGAGATATTCTGACTGAAATGAGAAAAATACACTTGGTAAGATTTAGATTTTTGCAGGGTTATGTAATAATTAATGGTGACAAATAGGGATGTGAATTGTTAAGAATTTAACGATTCCAATTCCATTATCGATATTGCTTATCGATCTGATTCTCTTATCGATTCTCATTGGGTGAGGGAATAAAAGAGTACAAACGGGTGTGTTTGCATTAACTGTCTTTTATATTTCCATCTGCACAGAAAATATAACATATACAGTATGTACAAATAATAACAGATGACGCCGGGTGGGTTCCGGGGGGGGGGGGGGCTTTACTAATTCCTCTATTGCCGCATTTCTACTACGTGGAACCGGTTCGACTCGGCTCGGCTTGTCTCTCGTTGTTGTGCACCTCATTTCCTTTCCCTTCTTACCTTCGGAAACTTATATTTGAGGAGTTACAGCGTTTGTTGCCCACACCAGAACCGGCCTGTAAATGGCTTTTGCACTAAATGATTTATATTGATTACAACAGTGATTACAACAGATTGTGATCCTATAGCGCCTTCTTTAGTGTACGCTTTTATTTTGAAGGTCTCACATTTTCTTCTTTGTGTGTTTTTTGTTGAGTTACACTTCCGGCTTTTACCTGATAATGTGGAGCTGCGGACTTGAGAATGTGGTAAAAATGTAAAATATAATTAATGATTTATATTGAGTATTCGTTTGAGACTTGTTTGAACCATTTTGTTTGCCTTTTGTTTGCTTTGTTTTGTTTGTGTATCTCCGTGTTTGTCCGGTTTACCGTTGTAATGTGTAGACGGAGCTAAACGTTGGCTAGCAGAGACGGCTTCATTCCGGACATTAGATAGCGCCCTCGGAGAGCGGAGCGAGGTGCAGTGCTGTGTTAGTGTGTTAATTATTGTGATTGTTTAGTGTGAATTGTTTGTTAAATTGTATACTGTGTTGCTTTGTGTTTTTTGTTTAGTTTTCATGGTGTCAAAACTTAGATTAAAGCACCTGTATGAAACGCTCTGGATCTCAGATTGTAATCCGAGGGACCGCTACACAGCCCAGCATTCACTCTGCTGCTACATTCACAAGCATCGCTGTGTATCAAATACATGACATTCCTGTAAATGATTCACATGCTGTGGACAAATGTTTGAGCAGACTGGAGGGATTCCAGCCTTCTGAAGACATGGAAGCTTTGACAGTGTTCCAGTGGACCTGGTGTCGTCTTTTTAGGTCGTTTCTGCCTCAACACCATGTTGGACTACGTTCTGACCTAAACAATGCAGCGTACGTGTGACGTCATCGCGCATGCACAACGAAGGCGGAATCGATAAGTAGAATCGTTAAGCAGACAAACGATTCCAAGGAATCGAGCTACTGGGAACCAGTTCTCAAAAAAGAACCGGTTCTTGCTACCCATCCCTAGTGACAAATCACTTAAGAAATGTTAAATATAGAGAAAAAAAAATCATTTGTAAACTGCCACAGAAGTACCACTGTGTCTTTATGTGTTAGAAACAGTTCCTTCGTGTCATTCTTTACAGTGGATTTCCTCACAGTCTTCGAGCTGCTACGACTTAGAAAAAGTTGCTGGTGTTTAATAAAGACGATCATGAAGTCGACTGTAAATCACCGACAGCTTTGACAACGAAAACAACATTATATCAAAACAAACAAATCAAGTGTACATTTTAAGTAGCAGATAAAACAGTCACAGGTTTATTTAGTTTAGAAAAGATACAAACCTGGAAAGGAACCATAGTGTCACAGTTTGTCTTTTCCCTCCTGTTATTGCACCGACCACAGTTAGATTTACAACATGTGTTCGCTTAAAGCTTCGCTCCGTGACATTGCATCATGCAGCGGTATGAAGTGAGTTTCAGACTTTTTTTTTTCCTGACACCGTGCAGGTCTCACTGCCGTCCTTTGCATTCAGACGACTCAGCAGTTGTGTGGTCTGGTTTACTGTAGCAGCCACACTGTGCCCACCCCCCTCAGCCTCACCACCTGTCCCACAGGAGTGACATCCCATTAACCAGAGATGCTCACCCGTCAGTTTCTGCAAGTCCCACACTGTAAAAAAAAAAAAAAAAAGTAATATTCTGGCAGCTGGGGTGCCGAAAAAATACGGCTAAATAACGGAAAATAACCATCTCATATAAATACATCCATTTTCCATAATTAAAATACAGTTTTTTTGCCCTAACTTTACATGACATTTTGCATATTTTTGTGACTTTTAATGTTTAGTAAAGAATATTTTCATGTTTAAAAACAATCAAATTACCTATAAATATATATATATAAATAATTTTCATTAAGACTAAGTTGTACAATTCACTGATAAAAACTGTATTTGGACAGTTTATCAGTGCTTATACATGTTACACATTCACAAAAATACATTTATTCAACATTTTTGTTGTGAAACTGTTACTCCTGTAATTACACAAGATATTTGTCAATTAACAAACGGGTCTGGTTAAACTTACAGAACAAATACTTCTTTTACGGTTAATTGTCAGTAATTTTATCTTGTTTTATTTTATTTTTTTTACAGTGTTAAACTTTAAATTAACAGTTTAATCTCATAAATAGAAAAGAAATATTTGTGAAATTATGAGACATTTGCAAATGTATTTTAATTGTATTTTTCTGTGAAAAAAGAAAACATTTCTTTTAAAAAGTGGAAATTTTTTGGTTATTCACAGTTACAGTTTTTTCGTGTTGTTTTACATTTGACGTGTAAAATCAGTCTATTTTTGTCATTTCATTGATATTTTCCTGTATCTTAAAAATACAGGAAAAATCTGTAAAATAAACAGTGAAAATTCTGTTAAATTACAGATTTTTTTTTACAGTGTAGTCAAGTCTCGAGGCTTGGTGTTTGTAATGAGTGTTCTATAATCTGCTGAATCCTATCTATGCACGAAGGACGCTGCAATGATGCACCAGAGGATTGAAAAGCACAGACTGTTTGATCATCACTCCTTAGTCTAATAGGAAACAGCAGCAGCACTGATGGGTTGGTGTCCAGTCATATGCAAAAAAAATGAGCGTAAATTAGTAAAGATGTAAAAATAATCACAGGACATGGAGAAAAGTATCACAATATTACCACAAACATTAATTCAGTTCAATTCAACTTTATTTATAGAGCACATTTCACGCACAACCCTTTGGTGGGCCAGATTTGGCCCCTGGGCTGCATGTTTGACACTTGTGGTTTAAAATAATAATATCTGAGCATTGAGACCCGATGTATCAAATATGATACAAAAATGAAAATCATACATGGAAATTGATATTTAAAAAAAAAAAAAAAAAAACCCTAACCCTAACCCCAGGCCACATGTTTGACACCTGTGGTCTGTTCTATCAGTGTGTTTTGAATTTTTTTTTTATTGAGCAAACAGTTGAATTTTTCTGAATATTTAAAATAACTCATACATTCAGAACGCTCACCACAGGCACGTCAGGGGTTAAAGGGTTGAGTTTCAGCTCTTTTGCAGCATTTGTAGCTGTGATGAATTTATGAGCTGTAATTATTCCAGAGTTGAAACTCATTATTTTTATTTACCTCTGTAGTTGAAATGGGCTGTTTCTCACTCTCTCTCTCTCTCTCTCTCTCTCTCTCTCTCTCTCTCTCTCTCTGGTGTTTACTGTTTATTCCTCTGTTTCTTCCCCTTTTTCCTCCTATTTCTCACTCCGTCATGGCTAAACCCGTCTGACTCAGCCTCTCCAGCCTTTCGGAGGGGAGGGCGTTCTCTTTACGAGGTGGGGGGAGATAAGCTGTCACAAACGGTGAATAATGAAAAGGTGCGATAACTGCAGTCTCGCCCTTCCTCCTCATCAAGCAGCGATGGCAGCAATTTGTTTTTGGCACAGGCAGCTGTGACGGGCGCCTCGGCCACATCGAGCCTGAGCACAAACGACTTTCCAGGCGTTTTAACAGATGAGGCGCGTCACACCCACAGGGGAATCTTTCATTTAAACTGTCATGTAAAAAGCTCATGTCATGTAAAAAAGCACTTCAAATGTCTTCATGGTGCTCACAGGTAACCCCCCCGTCACCCGCCTACATTTCACTTTTCAGATCTTCAGACCACTTTGCATAACTAATGCCGTCAGAAACACTTCACGCATCATGTGGCTCCTACATTAGTGTTTTTTAACATCACCTTTGTCTCCTTCTGACTTGATGTTTCATTAATTATTTATATTTATTTCGTTTCTCAGGTGGGTTTTTGATTTCATTCCAGCTGTCGTTAGTTCTGCGAGGGCATAACGAGCTTCAGATGAACGTGTCAAGGAATCGAGTATTTCAAGTTTTTATTAAGTTTTTGTTGAATTTTTCAGGTATTATGAGGACGTTTCTAGAAGGCAAGGCCCAGTTTATTTATAAGGTGCATTTTATTAAGACGGCAATTCAGTGAGAATTACATGAAAAAGAGGAGCGTTTAGAAGACAATAAAAACAAATAACTTAAACAATAAGAGATTAAAATATTAAAGATAGAAGAGAACAGAGGATACACAATATCATAGTAGAAAAAGTACCTTCCTAAAATCTATATTAAAGTGATCGTCTGTCGTCTGTTTTTTATAGCGAGTCGGTCTCACTCACTGCTCTCATTTCACAGGTGGGGGGGGTGCACTGAGCATGCTCAGGCCCAGTTTAACAACGCTCTAGGGTGAAAATGACAAAATATTTTATCAGATGTGCCTTTTATTTAGGGGCAACGGCATTGTTAGGGGGTTGAAAATGCAAACAAGTGAAACCACCTTCCAGAGTGGAAATGTTAAAAAACACTCCACTGTCATGGCACCATCTAAAGGGTTGAAAACACAAAAGTGTGTTTTCTTGTTGTGTAGAGTTTACATCACAGGCACGCACCAGTATAGGAAAACAACAACATGTTGAATGACTTCTGACATGTGCCCTAAACTAGTGGTTTCCAACCTTTTTTGGCTCGTGACCCCATTTTAACATCACAAATTTCTGGTGACCCCAGACATTCAAAACGGAGACATTTTTTGCTCAAATTAATTTGTTTTTGATCATGTAATAGTTTGCTATACTATGTTGCAAATAAATGTTAATTTTAGAGGACATTTAGTCTATATATTGTATATTATCAGTTAAAGTGCAGTTAAAGTGAAAGTAACTGTAAATTGGCTTAGAGTCTGGTTTTGACCAACTCTATATATTAAGTGTCATGAGATAACTTTTTTGTTGTGATCTGGCGCTATATAAATAAAATTTGATTAATTGAGTGATTTGATTGGTTTTCCCCTGTAAGTCGCTTTGGAAAAAAGCATCTGCCAAATGCATAAACATAAAGATATTTTACTAATTCCTCTATTGCCACATTTCTACTACGTGGAACCGGTTCGACTCGGCTCGGCTCATCTCCCATTGTTGTGCACCTCATTTCCTTTCCCTTCTTCCCTTTGGAAACTTGTATTTGAGGAGTTACGACGTTTGTTGCCCACACCGGAACCGGCCCAGCGTTCACTCTGCCGCTACATTCACAAGCGCCGCTGAGTATCAAATATGTGACAGTCCTGTAAATGATTCACATGCTGTGGACAAATGTTTGAGGATATTGGAGGGATTCCACCCTTTAGAAGACATGGAAGCTTTGACAGTGTTCCAGTGGATCTGGTGTCGTCTTTTTAGGTCGTTTCTGCCTCAACGCCATGTTGGCTATGTTCTGACCAAAACAATGCAGCGTACCTCTGATGTCATCGTGCATGCACAACGAAGGCGGAATCGATAAGCAGAATCGTTAAGCAGGTGGGCAAACAATTCCGAGGAATCAAGCTACTGGGAACCGGTTCTCAAAAAAGAACCAGTGCTTGATTCCCATCCCTACTTGGTACCTTGAAAGTAACGAGTAACTTAAAGTAACTGAGTTACTTTTGAAAGAAGTAACTAGTAACTGTAACTAAGTTACTAATTTAAAGTAACTTGCCCAACACTGGTTCATTCATTCATTTTCTGAACCCGCTTTATCCTCACTAGGGTCACGGGGGTCGCTTGGAGCCTATCCCAGCTACATAGGGGCGAAGGCGGGGTACACCCTGGACATGTCACCAGTTCATCTCAGGGCTGAACATATAGAGACAAACAATCACTCTCACATTCACACCTATGGGCAATTTAGTTTAGCCAGTTAACCTATCAGTGCATGTGTTTGGATGGTGGGAGGAAGCCGGAGTACCCAGAGAGAACCCACGCAGACACTGGGAGAACATGCAAACTCCACACAGAAAGGTCCCACCCCCCGTCGACTGGTGTTGGAATCGAACCCAGGACCTTCTTGCTGTGAGGCACGAGTGCTAACCACTGCACCAACACTGGTTATGTATCAGTATTTTCTTATCGACTCATTAATTTCTGTATTGAACATCTGTATAATATGACAGATAATGCACGTTGAACTGGTCATTAGTGCAGAATAAACCGTCTGAGGCAGATGCAGCGTCTGTCCGTCCGGTTCATCCCTTCATCTTGTCGTTCATCATCCCGTCTGTGCTTTGACTGATGAACGCGATGACCACACGCTGATCTGTCCCGTACAATGACGACCCCAGCGTCCGACCGCAGAAGACAGAGGGGCGTCCATCAGTCTGTATCTGTCTGCATCTGTCAGTCTGCGCTCTGACGTTACTATCTCACCCATCGCCTTGATCTGCTTTTAATCTTATTGGCATTCTCCTGATAGCGCCATTTACTGCGCTTTAATGCACCAAAGAGCACGTTGCCCGAGGCTGGGTATATGTGTGTGTGCGGACACCTCCAAATGTACCTCATCTACTCTGTTACCTTGTCACCTTGTCTGCTCCTAAAAATCCCATCAGCCAGTTCCAGATACATCTACTGCAGCAGTCATTTTTACTGACAACTGCTCTGAGGAAAAGTCTGGGAGAATGATGAACCCACAGACAGGGATGATCTGCAGCCAAATTTATAAAAATGTGCTCCGTGAAGAAAAAAAAAAGGTAGAAGCATACCTTACATAAAACATAATTTGATTTATAAAACTGTATAAAGTTTAATTTCCAACCAGGATATAAACAGATACAGTTAATCGATTAACCCCTTATATACAAGTATATTTAAAAATAATAATTATTTGTGTTTTTGCTTCCTAGTAGATGCTAAATTACTGATTTACTGATTTGTACACTAGTAGCAGCATTTGAACCCTCACAGCCCATTTTTGTGCTTCCTGATCTGGACTAGTTTAGTTTTTCAACAGTATTTCTATAGAATCAGAATCAGGTGTCAGTACCTCGATGTCATCCAGGTCATTTAAAGTCAAAATAATGATGAAAAATAATAATAATAGTGTCAAAATTTGATAATAAAAAAAAAAAAAATGTATAGATGTTTCAGACTGTCTGCTGTAGTTCCATAGTTTTCTGATCAAAGTAGAGGGATTTATTTGCAGAAACGTAGTAAATTATGTTTTGTTTTGTTTTGTTTATTTTAATTATTTTTAGACATAAACATCCATATTTCCTTAGAGTTTAATGTAAGATTTAATTTTTAGTCATGTTTAGTGACAACTGCTCTGAGAAAAAGTCAAACAGACAGGGATGATCTGCAGCCAAATGTATAAAAATTCGCTCCATGGTGAAAAAAAAAAAAAAGTAGTAGCATACCGTACATAAAACATATTTTGATTTATAAAACTGTGTGGAAAGTTTAATTTCTAACCAGGATATAAACACATCTACATTTCCAAAAAATTACAGTAAATTGCTTAACCCCTTAACGCCTGAATTTATAGACAATATATTTTAAAAAATAATTATTTGTGTTTTTGCTTTCTAGTAGATGCTAAATTAAATGGATATTGTTAATTTGACTATAGCACATAAAACAGATAGTTTCGGTTATGTTACATATTTGCGACAACAGGTAATAAAGGTAAAAAAAGACTAGAGCTGTCAAAATTAATGCGTTAACACTGATTAATTCATCATCATGATTAATCTGACTACAAATTTCAACACAATTAACCCATCTGCAGCACAGAACGACCCTGAACGTCTCTGCCAATGCATTTGGGTCAGTTTGTCCAAGTAGAGTTAGCATCGTGCATGCGCAAATGGGCAGTTGATCTGGTATTATTATTATTATTATTATTATTATTATTATTATTATTATTATCTGATTAAAAATTGTAATCACTAGCAGAATTGTACCCGTGGTGCCCTAATGCCCTCCCGTGCTGCAACATCGATCGGACGGACGGACACTGGACGGACACAAAACGCCCATTATAGTAGGATTAGACAGCTCTAAAAAAACAAACAAACCCATTTTCTGATCTTGGGCATATTATCCAAACAAACAGAGCTCAAGCTTTTAACTTGGAACATGGGTGTCGAACTCCTTTTAGTTCAGGTTCCACATACAGACCAATATTGTCTGAAAGACACTAGACCAGTAAAATAATAACACAATAAATGACCTGTAAATAATGACAACTGTGAGTCTTGCAATAACAGTAGAGTGTAAGTTATAGAGTTAATTCATAGATCTATGAAAGGGAAATGTTTTCAACCAGGATATAAACAAACATTTGGAATAAATTTAATCTGTATTTACAGTTTGTTCCACTTAAAAAAAAAAAAAAAAAACACTGCTTCTCTATGTTTAGCCTGGACTCAGATAGACCATGAGTCCAAAACTATTTAGTTTATACTAAAGAACTAAATCATTTACTGATTTGTAGACTATTAGCAGCATTTGAACCCTCAGAGCTCATTTTTGTGCTTCCTGATCTGGACTAGTTTAGTTTTTCAACAGTACTTGTATAGAATCAGAATCAGGTGTCGGTACCTATGTCATTTAAAGTCACAATAATGATGAAAAATAAACATAATAGTGTCAAAATGTTGTGGTTTTTTTTTTTATCTATAGATGTTTAAGACTGCTGTAATTCAATTGTTTTCTGATCAAAGTAGAGGCATTTATTTGCATTAAAATAGTAAATTATGATGTTTGTTTGGTTTTTTGACGCATAAACATCCATATTTCCTTAGAATTTAATGGGAGGTTTCATTTTTAGTCATGTTTAGTGACAACTGCTCTGAGAAAAAGTCAAAGCGACAGGGATGATCTGTAGCCAAATGTATAAAAATGTGCTCCACGGTTTTAAAAAAAAATCCCTTAAATAAAACAGAACTTGATTTATAAAAGTGTGTGTACAGTTTAATCACCCCTCGTTTCCACCTGTCAGTTCCAATCCAGTCCAAACTCCTAAAACCAGCGTCTCACATGCCACCTTGTAACTCCAGCAATTAGCCATAAATAGTTAATGAAACAGCCATCATAAAGACCAAACTGCATGGAAATGTGGTTGGCATTCTGCGCAAAAGGAAACGACAAACGATAAAAACAGACTGAACATGTTGTCGGTGGTGTTCTGCAAGTGAAAAACTGTAGGGATGTGTCACAGCGACAATTAACGTTACAGTTTAGAGAGAAAAAACAGGGGATTTTAGTCAAATAAAGGTAAAAGTCAGATTTGTCTGTGTCTGGATGTGGTTGTTGTGGTAAATCCTCATGTCTGGGAGGTTTTTAAACAGATTTCTGCAGGTTTCATGTGTCTTTTTGTGTTGAAACCACATGTTGAGCATTTCTGATTGACTTTATCTCAAAAACAGAACAAAACAAACAATAATAAGCAGAATCTAACATGTATTTTCAGTGTTTATCTGCGTCTTCTTGAAATAAGATTTTCCAGATCTGTTGTCTAAAAATCAGTTCTTATATCTCACTGAAAAGTTCCTCTTTAGGTGATTATGTCTTATTTTAAGTGTGATGAGATATTTTGACTAGAAATGAGAAAAAACACTTGGTAAGATTTAATTTTTTTCCAGTGCACTTTTACAAACTTGACATCTACTTTTATTAAACTCTGCACCTTCACAACCAAACCTGAACATTGTATTATCTTATAAAAGCCAAAAATTATTGAAAATCTTGCCAAACTCTTGTAAAAAAAAAAAAAAAAAAAAAAAGTAAATAAAAAACAAAATTGCCTCAATCCAGGAAACACATAAACCATTGTTTGAATGCACAGGATGCACAAAGCACCAACTGATGGAATAAATCAAACCACCTTGTTTGTGTGAAGGGCAGAACAGACGGATGAACCAGAGCCAAATATGTTAAATACGGATGTGGATTCTGAACGGAACATACTATCAATTCAGAAAGGTGAAAAAACACAATCTATTTTTTCTGTTCTCAAAAAAAAAATGTAATAGAAAAAGAAATAATAACACATTTGTGGCAGAAAAAGAACAGAAAAAATAAATCTTCTGGTCATAACACATGCTCCACATTCTATTGTCTGGATATTTGAGTTCACATCCTTTTATAATACCACAAAAAAAAAAAAAAAAAAAAAAACACAAACTCACATAATAAAACTCCTGAAGCATTATTTCTGACCTTTTGACTGTTTATAGTTGTGTATTTACCCACAGATTCTCTGCCCTCTAATTGTTTTTACTAGTTTGTTTTTGTTTTTGCTTTGCTGTTTGAAAGGTACCATGAGAGAACGGTCCATTAGAACCAAGGTTATCGTTAAATAAAACTAGAATTGAAAAAACCTTTTTGTTAACTGAAATAAATAAAAACAATAATTAAAAGAAAAAAATGATCACTAAATAAAACTGTATTGTCTGCTTACAAAACTAACTAAAACGTATGAAAATGATGGATAAAATTCCCTTCGTGTTTCCACATGGACTACAGAGCACTTTAGATTTTATATGACTAAGCTTTTCACAAAAATAAGAAAAAACAATAATAAAGTCAAGTTAAAGGGTAAGTAAAATAGGTCCAAATTCATCATTTTCTGACAGTATTTTGTGTTTTTTCAGTGAAAATCAAATGTTTTCCCATATTTAATTTACTGATCATGTGTGCCATTCCCAAATGATATTTACTTTGTATTTAACCTTTCTTAAGTGATGTATCACCATTTATTATAATATCATCTGTATTTTGCATTGTTTTTGAGTGAAAATCAGCGTTTTTCTATATTTAATTCACTGATCATATGGATATTCATTAAAGCTCAGATTAAAGTTGATTGTTCTAATATCAAAAACAGAGAAAACTGAAGAAAAAGTGACCTTTTCAGCAAAATATATCCATAATTGAATGTAAAAACATCCACTGTCATTGATTAAAGTCCATGGATTTTACTGGTGAATCAATGTTATAGAGGATGATGGTGTTTCCACGGTAACTACAGAGCACTTTAAAATTTTTACGACTAAACTTTTCATAAAAATAAGCAAAAACAGCAATAAAGTCAAGTTAAAGGGTGAGTAAAATAGGTCCAAATTTATCATTTTCTGACAGTATTTTGCGTTTTTTCAGGGAAAATCAACTATTTTCCTATATTCACTGATCATGTGTGCCGTTCCCAAATGATATTTACTTTGTATTTAACCTTTCTTAAGTGATGTATCACCATTTATTATAATATCATCTGTATTTTGCGTTGTTTTTGAGTGAAAATCAGCGTTTTTCTATATTTAATTCACTGATCATGTGGATATTCATTAAAGCTCAGATTAAAGTTGATTGTTCTAATATCAAAAACAGAGAAAACTGAAGAAAAAGTGACCTTTTCAGCAAAATATATCCATAACTGAATGTAAAAACATCCACTGTCATTGATTAAAGTCCATGGATTTTACTGGTGAATCAATGTTATAGAGAATGATGGTGTTTCCACGGTAACTACAGAGCACTTAAAAATTTTTACGACTAAACTTTTCATAAAAATAAGCAAAAACAGCAATAAAGTCAAGTTAAAGGGTGAGTAAAATAGGTCCAAATTCATCATTTTCTGACAGTATTTTGCGTTTTTTCAGTGAAAATCAACTATTTTCCTATATTCACTGATCATGTGTGCCGTTCCCAAATGATATTTACTTTGTATTTAACCTTTCTTAAGTGATGTATCACCATTTATTATAATATCATCTGTATTTTGCATTGTTTTTGAGTGAAAATCAGTGTTTTTCTATATTTAATTCACTGATCATGTGGATATTCATTAAAGCTCAGATTAAAGTTGATTGTTCTAATATCAAAAACAGAGAAAACTGAAGAAAAAGGGACCTTTTCAGCAAAATATATCCATTACTGAATGTAAAAACATCCACTGTCATTGATTAAAGTCCATGGATTTTACTGGTGAATCACTGTTATAGAGGATGATGGTGTTTCCACGGTAACTACAGAGCACTTAAAAATTTTTACGACTAAACTTTTCATAAAAATAAGCAAAAACAGCAACAAGTCAAGTTAAAGGGTGAGTAAAATAGGTCCAAATTCATCATTTTCTGACAGTATTTAGCATTTTTTCAGTGAAAATCAAATATTTTCCTATATTTAATTTACTGATCATGTGTGCCGTTCCCAAATGATATTTACTTTGTATTTAACCTTTCTTAAGTGATGTATCACCATTTATTATAATATCATCTGTATTTTGCGTTGTTTTTGAGTGAAAATCAGCGTTTTTTCTATATTTAATTCACTGATCATGTGGATATTCATTAAAGCTCAGATTAAAGTTGATTGTTCTAATATCAAAAACAGAGAAAACTGAAGAAAAAGTGACCTTTTCAGCAAAATATATCCATAACTGAATGTAAAAACATCCACTGTCATTGATTAAAGTCCATGGATTTTACTGGTGAATCACTGTTATAGAGAATGATGGTGTTTCCACGGTAACTACGGAGCACTTAAAAATTTTTACGACTAAACTTTTCATAAAAATAAGCAAAAACAGCAATAAAGTCAAGTTAAAGGGTAAGTAAAATAGGTCCAAATTCATCATTTTCTGACAGTATTTTGCGTTTTTTCAGTGAAAATCAACTATTTTCCTATATTCACTGATCATGTGTGCCGTTCCCAAATGATATTTACTTTGTATTTAACCTTTCTTAAGTGATGTATCACCATTTATTATAATATCATCTGTATTTTGCATTGTTTTTGAGTGAAAATCAGCGTTTTTCTATATTTAATTCACTGATCATGTGAATATTCATTAAAGCTCAGATTAAAGTTGATTGTTCTAATATCAAAAACAGAGAAAACTGAAGAAAAAGGGACCTTTTCAGCAAAATATATCCATTACTGAATGTAAAAACATCCACTGTCATTGATTAAAGTCCATGGATTTTACTGGTGAATCACTGTTATAGAGGATGATGGTGTTTCCACGGTAACTACGGAGCACTTAAAAATTTTTACGACTAAACTTTTCATAAAAATAAGCAAAAACAGCAATAAAGTCAAGTTAAAGGGTAAGTAAAATAGGTCCAAATTCATCATTTTCTGACAGTATTTTGCGTTTTTTTCAGTGAAAATCAACTATTTTCCTATATTCACTGATCATGTGTGCCGTTCCCAAATGATATTTACTTTGTATTTAACCTTTCTTAAGTGATGTATCACCATTTATTATAATATCATCTGTATTTTGCATTGTTTTTGAGTGAAAATCAGCGTTTTTCTATATTTAATTCACTGATCATGTGAATATTCATTAAAGCTCAGATTAAAGTTGATTGTTCTAATATCAAAAACAGAGAAAACTGAAGAAAAAGGGACCTTTTCAGCAAAATATATCCATTACTGAATGTAAAAACATCCACTGTCATTGATTAAAGTCCATGGATTTTACTGGTGAATCACTGTTATAGAGGATGATGGTGTTTCCACGATTAACTCCAGAGCACTTTAAAATTTTTATGCCTAAACTTTTCATAAAAATAAGCAAAAACAGCAACAAGTCAAGTTACAGGGTAAGTAAAATAGGTCCAAATTCATCATTTTCTGACAGTATTTAGCATTTTTTCAGTGAAAATCAAATATTTTCCTATATTTAATTTACTGATCATGTGTGCCGTTCCCAAATATTTACTTTGTATTTAACCTTTCTTAAGTGATGCATCACCATTTATTATAATATTATCATCTGTATTTTGCATTGTTTTTGAGTGAAAATCAGCGTTTTTCTATATTTAATTCACTGATCATGTGGATGTTCATAGAAGCTCAGATTAAAGTTGATTGTTCTAATATCAAAAGCAGAGAAAACTGAAGAAAAAGTGACTTTTTCAGCAAAATATATCCATAACTGAATGTAAAAACATCCACTGTCATTGATTAAAGTCCATGAGTTTACATTTACAAACTATCCTCAACCCATAAAACCCAGTGGTACTTTTGAATGTTTACTTTTTGTAGATTACTTATCACCATTTATTATAATATTATCCTCTGTATTTTGCATTTTTTTCAGTGTAAATCAGGGATCATGTAGTTTTTCATAAAATCTCAGTTTAAAGTTCAGAGTTATTACACGAGAAACAGAGAAAACTGAAGAAAAAAATGACTTTTTCAACAAAATCTATCAGTAACTGAACATAAACCCAGTGTCTCCATCCACTGTCATTGATCCAACTCTATGGGTTTTACTGGTGAATCAATGTTGTAGAAGATGACGGTGTTTCCATGGTAACTACAGAGCCTCTGAACGTCCAAATGGGTCATATCTGATGACCATGAAAAGATGACAAACTGTATTTTACACCAATTATTTCCATGTATTGATAGGATTAATGGATCAGCAGGTATTAAACAGTTCAGATCAGTAGATGCTTTTGGACGTTTGGGTCTTTACGGGTTAAATCCCTTTCGGTTTTAGTGATAGTTTGTTTCGATGTTTCTTTGTGAAACTTGTGGACAGTTGCACAGATTTTCCATTGGTGAAGTTTGCAGAAAACAGGTTTCAGGGCCATCTGAGCACATCTGCCTCTGTCAGCACATTCCTGGGTGAATCTCGGGCATTGAGTTTGTGTCTCCATCCAATTACAGCTGATGCTCTCGGTGCGGTTGGGTTCTGCCTGAGAGTCAAATCTGTGGGCAAAGCCTCGGCCCACGCCTCTTAGCCTGTCGCCTGCAGACAGGAGGAGGCGGGTGCTGTCCTACAACAGCCACACAGTTGGAGTTTAGTTTTATTGTAGAACATCTGAAATCAATAACATTTCATCTGTTTTTTATTATGGGACTTGACAGACAATATTAAAACACTGACGGTGGCATGTTCACTACTGTCTTGTAACAATCCCATAATGCAATGTGACACATTTTACAGAAGAACACAACTGTCATACACTTCTGCAGCTGCTGAAATCACACTCTGCTGTTCAATGTTGTGTCTTTATATTAGAGCAGCGAATAAAAAAGAGTGATTTTGAACACAACGCTTTAAACCCTAAGCCTGAAATGGTCCATCTGGACTTTTTTTCTTATTACCTTCGTCAAAGGAGGTTACGTTTTTATCGGGGTTTGTCTGTTTGTTTGACTGTTAGCAACATAACTCAAACACTTATGGACAGATTTTGATGACATTTTCAGGAAATGTTGATACTGGCACAAGGAACAAATGATAAAATGTTGGTGGTGATCGGGGGGGGGCTCATCTGTCTTGGTGGAGGTCTGCTCTCTCCAAGTGCTTTTCTAGTTTAGACTATAAAGAGGTTAAAAATACAGTCTACTCTCGTTAAACCGCCCGCCGTTATACCGCCATTTTCGCTCACCGCTGACCAAAACCATTGCACAAAAATCCCCAATGCATTATTCCATTAGCTACCGCCATTTCCGCCTATCGCCATCCGCCAGCCCAGTTCCATGCACAAACAACACTTATACCATTGATTTCCCGACCGTTATACCGCCAGCGTGATCGCCATCGAGTACACATAAATTTTAACAATGCACTGAAACAAACGCGCCGGACGCTGATCGCGACAAGCTACGAGTAGGTCTACGGAACGGCCACCGTTCATTTATCGCAGAACACTCAGTAGGTCAGGATGTCGGGAAGAGGACGTGGGATTAAGCCAAAGCCTCAAGATGATGGGGTGTCATTTCCCGACACGGTATAATAATGCTTAAAATGTTTCCCCACTTTAAATGATCCCTTACAACATAACAGAATCAAGATTTATTTAGAAACGCAATTAGAACGGGTTAACGGAGGCAGCATAGACATCATATAGTAAAGACATGCACATTATGGACGCAACCCGTTGTAACGCCATTTTCGCTATATCGCCAATTTGGCCGTGAACGGAAGTTGGCGGTATAACGAGAGTAGACTGTATACTGTCTTGTCTTATGTCTGCTCGGTCCCACTGCCGTGTGTCGATCTGCCACTTTGTTAAGTCTTGTCCCTGTGCACTTTTGTTTATATGAATCCCTCCCTCTATGTACATACACAGGGTGGGGAAGCAAAATTTACAATGAACATTTAGTTGTTTTTTCTCAGCAGGCACTACGTCAATTGTTTTGAAACCAAACATATACTGATGTCATAATCATACCTAACACTATTATCCATGCCTTTTCAGAAACTTTTGCCCATATGAGTAATCAGGAAAGCAAACGTCAAAGAGTGTGTGATTTGCTGAATGCACTCGTCACACCAAAGGAAATTTCAAAAATAGTTGGAGTGTCCATAAAGACTGTTTATAATGGAAAGAAGAGAATGACTATGAGCAAAACTATTACCAGAAAGTCTGGAAGTGGAGGATCCAACTTGAGGTAGACAACAAGAGCGTTAGAAATGCAGTAAAATATGATTTGAAGTTAAAATCTTACACAAGAACACCAAAACACTTGTTGACAACAGCAACAAATCCAACTTTAGCAATTTTTGGGAATCATGTTGACGGCCGCCTTCTAGCCCAGATCTAAACCCTCTGGATTCTGCTATTTGGGGCGTTTTAGAACATGCTACCAATAGAACATCACACAGCAATGTCGACTTTCTTAAAGATACTATTAAAGAAGAATGGGAGAAGTTGTCACCTGAATATTTGAGGAACACTTGCACAAGTTTCAGGAAGCGTGTGAAGGCAGTTATTGAGAAAGAAGGAGGACACATAGAATAAAAACATTTTCTATTATGTCAGTTTTCTTGTGGCAAATAAATTCTCATGACTTTCAATAAACTAATTGGTCATACACTGTCTTTCAATCCCTGCCTCAAAATATTGTACATTTTGCTTCCCCACCCTGTAAATGAACCAAAGACTAATAGAAGTGGGTTTAGATAAATATGACCCCTTTAACGACCCCAGAGTTTGTCATTTTGTTAATTAAATTACAGCTAAATGATTAAATGGTTGTTTATTGCACCACTCTGCTGGTATTCAGAGACCTTAAGTCCGTAAATGTCAGTAAAAGAATAAATAATTAAGAGTGATGCAGCAGAAGAGCAGATTTCCTGACCTGTGTTCCATCGTATAGATCCACTCTGAAAACCTTCCCGTCAGCGTTTCCTCCACAGTCTCTTTTTTCATCCTAATGTGTAAATACGTCTTAATGTGTGCGACTGGTGAAGTGGCCCTTTAACACCATTTTCCCCCTGATACTTTATTATTCTAGGAGTTTTGTTTTTTGTTTTTTTTTTTTGTAAATCTACAGAGATCGTGAAGTATTGACTGAAAACATCTTTATAAATTATCACTTTATTTGCAGTGCGAGTCTCCATTTGTCAGTGTCAGAGTGTGAACACACACAGCTCTGGTACACACACACAAATAAAGCCTGGGTTTGGGCGCCAACAAAGTGGCTCCAACATTTCCATGGCTTTGATTTATGCACAGGAAATATTTACAGAGACACTGTTCAGACTGAGTCAGATGAACTGGGGTGTGGGTTCTTTAACTCACTTTGTACTGGACATGTGTCATTTTAACAGAATAGAATAGAATAGAATAGAATGGCACAGCACAGAATGGAATAGAATAGAATAGAATAGAATAGAATAGAATAGAATAGAATAGAATAGAATAGAATAGAATGGCACAGCACGGAATGGAATAGAATACAATAGAATAAAATAGAATAGAATAGAATAGAATAGAATGGCACAGCATGGAATGGAATAGAATAGAATAAAATAGAATAGAATAGAATGGCACAGCATGGAATAGAATAGAATAGAATCAAATAGAATAGAATAGAATAGAATAGAATGGCACAGCACAGAATGGAATGGAATAGAATAGAATCAAATGGAATAGAATAGAATGGCACAGCACGGAATAGAATAGAATAGAATAGAATAGAATAGAATAGAATAGAATAGAATAGAATAGAATAGAATGGCACAGCACGGAATGGAATAGAATACAATAGAATAAAATAGAATAGAATAGAATAGAATAGAATAGAATAGAATAGAATAGAATAGAATAGAATGGCACAGCATGGAATGGAATAGAATAGAATAAAATAGAATAGAATGGCACAGCATGGAATAGAATAGAATCAAATGGAATAGAATAGAATGGCACAGCACGGAATGGAATAGAATAGAACAGAATAGAATAGAATCAAAAAAAATAGAATAGAATAGAATAGAATGGCACAGCACGGAATGGAATAGAATAGAATAGAACACAATATAATAGAATCAAATGGAATAGAATAGAATAGAATAGAATAGAATGGCACAGCACGGAATAGAATACAATAGAATAGAATAGAATGGCACAGCACGGAATAGAATAGAATCAAATAGAATAGAATCAAATAGAATAGAATAGAATAAGCTCTAAAAAACCTTACTGAAAAGTCATTTTAGACAGAAGTTCATTGTGTATCTATGGGAGCCAGGGCTTTTGGTAGTCTCCCCCAGTGGCCACCCGTGGTATTACAGCTTTAACATACTAATGCAGTGGCTTCATTTCAGAGCCTGTACCCTTTCATATTCACCCTGACTTTTATGTTTTTTCGCGTCCACTGTAGATCTGGGTCTGGGTTGAAGGCAGAGGGATGTAATCTGCAATCTCACCACTAGATGTCACTGCATTTTTAAAATTTATTTATTTTTTAAATTCCAGGTTAAAAACCTTCCTCTTTTCATGTGCTTATAAGTAAATTCTTTTCAGTCTTGTCTTTTAACCCATAAAGGCCCAGTGCTGTTTTTGTGCCAGTTACCGAATGAATTTTTCTGATTTAACTGATTCATCACCAATTTCTTTCTATAATATTATCCTCTGTATTTTGCATTTTTTTTTTAATGTAAATCATGTATTTTCCTATATTTAATTCACAGATCATACAGATGTTCACGAAAACTCAGTCAATTCAAAGTTAATTCTATCAAAATGGAGAAAAATGAAGAAGTTACTTTTTTTAACAAAGATATTGCTAACTGAATGTAAAAACAAGTGTGTCCATCCACTGTCATTGATCCAACTCCATGGGTTATACTGGTGAATCAATGTTGTAGAAGATGACGGTGTTTCCATGGTAACTACGGAGCCTCTGAACGTCCAAATAGGTCATATCTGATGACCATGAAAAGACAACAAACTGCATTTTACACCAATTATTGAAAGGTATTGATAGGTTTAGAGCAGGGGTGTCAAACTCATGTTAGTTCAGGGGCCACATTCAGCTAAATTTGATCTGAAGTGGGCTGGACCAGTAAAATAATAATAAAAAAATATATAAATAATGTCAACTCCAAACTTTTCTCTATGTTTTAAAGCAAAAAAAAGTAAAATTATGTGATCAAAATGTTTACATCTATCAACTATCCTTTAAAATAATGTGAATATCATGAACAAACAGAAATTTCTGAAGAAAAATAAGCGCAGTTTTAACGATATTATGTCTGTTTATCATTTACACATGTAAATTACAACTGACAGATCACACTGGATCAGCAAACACACAAAACATTTAATAACAGGCAGAATATTGGAAAACTAAAGACATTTCAAAATGTTCATATCTGTTCAGGTTATTTGCGTTTTTTGTGAAATGATAGTTTGTTTTAGTGTAAATACAGTAAAATGACATGAAAATTTTTACATTTACAAGGATAAAAATGTGGAGTTGTAAGTATTTATAGGTTATTCTGATAGTATTTTACTGATCTGACCCACTTGAGATTAAATTGGGAACCTGAACTAAAATGATTAATATCTTCGGTGTAATTTTTTACATTTCACAAATTCATCCCAGGGGCCAAACTGGACCCTTTGGTGGGCTGGATTTGGCCCCCGGGCCACATGTTTGAGACCTGTGGATTAGAGGATCTACAGGTATTTAAGAGTTTATATCGGTTGGGATTCTGTTGGGTTTCTGTAAATTGGCTTAGAGTCTGGTTTTGACCAGCTCTATATATAAAGTGTCATGAGATAACTTTTTGTTGTGATCTGGCACTATATAAATAAAATTTGATTGATTGAATGATTTGATTGGTTTTCCCCTGTAAGTCGCTTTGGAAAAAAGTGTCTGCCAAATGCATAAATGTAAAATGTAAAATGTAAATGTAAATATATCAGTAGATGGTTTAAGTTGCTGGTAGGTTTGTGGGTTTTTGGGTTAAATGCACTTTTTTAAATTTTACTGTCTTGCTTTACTCTATTCAAATTTTAATGTTAATTTTAATGTATGATTTTAATATAAATAATGTCTTTTTTTAATTCTGCATAATAATGCATTTTAAAATCACGTTTTATTTCCGACGATTTTAATATCTTTTTTTTTTTTGTAACCCTTTTTTCATTTTAATGGAATTTAAATGTCTTTTTGTTTTTTCTTGTGTGATTTTTTAAAAAATTCCTTTGTAAAGCACTTTGACTCACCCTGTGTATAAATAGTGCTGTATAAATAAACTTGCCTTGCCTTGTGTATTACACATTAAACCTTTAACTCCTAAACATGGAATTCTCTGCGAGTGGTTCAAAGATCCTCATATTAAAGCATAAACTGGACCAAATATCAGCGATGGCCAAAAGCCCAGATTTCTCTTCTGATTTTCTGAATCAGCCTGAGGGATATTAAACCATAATGTTGATGATGCAGCATATAACATTTTCGAGGATGGCGTGATTCCAGTTTAAAGCCTGGGTCTGTTTTAACACCGTAGCGAGGCCCACTTCTATAAAGTCAGTCTGAATACTGCTGATTGACTGGGTTTGACAGGCTTTTCGACTCTCCTGGTCTGTTTTACATGAGTTATGAAATGGAAAGTCAAAGTGATGACTAGAACATTTTATTCAACAGCTTTCAAGTGCATACATGTATTTTGTAATTTCATTATATACTTTTTTATGCCAGATATAAGAAAAAAGGACATAATAGCGGCTGCAGGTTGTCAGGTAAAATGAAAACAGGCCTCATGCTGTTCCTCCTGATGTGAAAATGATTAACTCAATTTTTCATTTCAGTCACAAGTGTTTTGTCTGTGCATTATAAATAGACAGAAATGAAGGTAGATGTGTGAGTTTGGGCCCAGACCAGGGGGGTCATGTTAGCGTTAGTTCAGGGGCCACATACAACCCAGTATGACCTGAAATGGGCCGGATCATTAAAATAATAACATAATAATACATATAAATAATATTAATTCCAGAATTTGTATGTCGAACTTCTATGTTTTAGGCTGAAAAAAATAAAACTATATGATGAAAATGTTTACATGTACAAACTATCCTTTAAAAAAAAGGGGAAAAACATGAACAAAATGAAATTTATTCAGAAAAACAGGGCAATTTTAACCATTTATGCCATTATTTGGCCTCAGCTTCTAATTTTCACATGTTCATTATAACTTACAGATCACAGTGGATCTACAAATACACAAAACATTTAATAACAGCAGAATATTAGTACAATTACACTTAAAGGTGGGGGAGGAGATCTTAGAAAAACGGTTCGAGCCAGCTACATTTTGAAAATACCCAATGGGCTCTATGCACAGCTCCACCACTTCCTGAACTTCAGGTGCCTCCTTTATTTCCTGTCTTTCATTATTGGACACACTGATTAATCCAGATGTGTCTAATTAATCAGTTGTCAAAACAAGAAGTAGCAGACACACCTGGACTAATCAGTGTGTCCAATAATGAAAGACAGGAAATAAAGAAGCACCTGAAGTTCAGGAAGTAGTGGAGCTGTGCATAGAGCCCATTCAAAAGTCCAAACCCCCTTCTTCAGACATCCCCCTGAAGCCACGCCTCTGAGAACGCATGATTCATGCACGAAGAGGGGTACGCGCAGAGGGGGGAGGGACAAATGGGAGTTGAGTTTGAATGACATATCACCGTTCAATCATTCCGATGGGCCGGTTAAAATGATTGGATGGTGTTTTTTCAGTCCTGTCTGTTCCACAGGTGACTACATTTATTTTATTTTTGTGTTAGAGCATTTAATTAATTGGTTGTAATCTGGGTATGAAGGGGATTTTAAGCAATATAGTAAAAAATGCTCCAGGAAAACATCTCCTACCCCACCTTTAATTCTCTTAAGAGCAGAGGCGATTTCTCACAGACTGCAGGGGAAGCTCAGCTTCCCCTAAAATTACCCAGATTGAATGGTTAAATCTGTTTGGTTGTGTTGACATTTCATTGACTCCAAATGTGTTAGAACACGTTCATCTCACAGACGAGTTCGTTCAGAATCAGCTTTATCACAAATCAACAGACTCGGTGTTGTTCACTTCTCATACATTCTCGTTGCGCTGTTTTCTCATTCCATCTCTGCTCAGTGCATTTATCCGTAGATGCTCAGCGTCCATGCACTTCAATGGGACTGAGTGGAACAGTTTTTTTCATTGCCTCAAAACTGGACAGTAATTGGATAAATGCCACGATGTTGTCCTGCCCCCGGACGCTCAGCGTCTCTGGGGGTGAATGGAGCTGTGGGCGGAGCTCGGCCGGGCCTGACGCCGGGCTTCCTCGTGCTGATTGGAGGATCGGTCGAAAGGCTGAATCCCATTTGATTTTCAGCTGTTTTCAGATCTCCTCCTTCACTGACACAGTTCAGTTTAATACCGTCGCACATTCTGCTGTGAAAGAGAGAGAGAAACCACTATGACATTACTTGTTCATTTCTTGCACTGTAAATACACAATTACACAAATCACAAGGAATGGAGGGTCGAATTTATGTTTAAATAACTTGACAATTTTTTTGATGTAAGCCGACAGTGAGCTTCCTCTCTCTGAAGGACGAGCAGCCGCCACTGCTTAAGACATTTCAGGTTGTTTGTATTTGTTCAGGTTGTTCACATTTTTTGTAACATGCTAGACTGTAAATGTAAACATTTCTGTGCAATTTTACTTTTTTAACACGAGAACAAAGAGAAAAATTTGTGGTTTTCATTTTATTTTGATAGTATTCTACTGGTCTAACCCACTTTAGATCGAATTGACCTAAAATTATTTTGACATCCTTAATTGATAATGTCTTAAGTGTAATTTTTGTACTTCACTAATTCATCCTGTGGGCCAGATTGGACCCTTTGGTGTGCCAGTTTTGTCCCCTGGGCTGCATGTTTGAGACCCCTGGCCTAGACGGTACCAACAACATGAAAAAATGGATCTTTCTATGAGTGATCTCCCATTAAAACCCTCCCCAGTTCAGCGCTAACAGGCTGGGCTTCGGTTCCTTCCCCGTCTCCGTCACCAGCTGCACCAGTGGCAGCTGTTTGACTTTGACGTCCTCGCATGATTAGTTTCCTGACACTCCTTATGTCTTGTCTGTACTAAGTGTGAAGTCCTGTTCCAGTGTGTCCTCCGATCTGTGTGTCAGCCGCCGTGTAGCCTGTAATACATCACTGCCAATTAACCAAGTACGACTGTGTTTGCACCTGTTGTCGTTGGCACATCCTCACACTACCTGCTTTAATTGTCTTAATGGAAAAAAGCAGATCTGAGTTTGTGGACATATGACTTCACTCTGATCCCTTTTCAACAGTAAACACATCTATTGGATTTTAAACTGGCACCTTTGGGAGCTGCACTATGTGTTCAATGTGCTACAAGTGTCCGAGTTAGAGGAAGGGGTCTGGCAGACGGACAGACCACCTGCTTCACTGGTGGCCTGGACCAGCACAAGTCAATCCACCCCCCACCCCCACCCTCCTGCATTTATCCACTAACAGTAACAACAGCTCTGTTAACAACAAAGCTCAGCTGACAGTGACTTAAAAAAAAGCAAAATATCACTCCTTTAAATGATTTATCATCATTTATTTTAATATTATCCTCTGTATTTTGCATTTTTAGCGAAAAATCTGGTATTTGTATTTAATCCACTGATCATGTAAATGCTTATTAAAACTCAGATTAAAGTTGAGGGTTATTATATTAAAAAAAAAAGAAAGAAAACTGAAGAAACAGTGACTTAAAAAAAAGCAAAATATCACTCCTTTAAATGATTTCTCATCATTTATTTTAATATTATCCTCTGTATTTTGCATTTTTAGTGAAAAATCAGGTATTTATCTGTATTTAATTTACTGACCATGTAAATGTTTGTTCAAGTTCAGATTAAAGTTGAGGGTTATTGTATCAAAAAAAGAGAAAACTGAAGATACAGTGACTTACAAAAAGCTAAATATCACTCCTTTAAATGATTTCTCATCATTTATTTTAATATTATCCTCTGTATTTTGCATTTTTAGTGAAAAATCAGTTATTTATCTGTATTTAATTTACTGATCATGTAAATGTGCATTAAAACTCAGATTAAAGTTGAGGGTTATTATATTTAAAAAAAAAAAGAAAGAAAACTGAAGAAACAGTGACTTACAAAAAGCTAAATATCACTCCTTTAAATGATTTATCATCATTTGTTATAATATTATCCTCTGTATTTTGCATTTTAAGTGAAAAATCTGGTATTTATCTGTATTTAATTTACTGACCATGTAAATGTTCATTAAAGTTGAGGGCTATTGTATCAAAAAAAGAGAAAACTGAAGAAACAGTGACTTAAAACAGCAAAATATCACTCTGTTAAAAACAAACATTAAACATATAATTCTTCCTATTTTGACCATATGGTGTAACTTCATTGACTAAAACTCCCATAAACTATTCCACTGTTGATTAATCCACCGTGTAATAATTCAATGATCCAGCTCCTTTATCACTGATCAGCTAATTACATTAAATACGTGTCTTTAAATCCGCTCTGTGAGCTGATTAGAAACACTAAGCTGCTTGTAAACTCGTCTGAGTTGTCCATCCATCGGACCGATACGTATCAGAGAGCAGTGTTGTGAAAGTTACTTCCAAACTGTAATCCATTACAGGTTACTTGTTACTGTTCTTCAGAAGTAATTCCTTACCTTACAATATTACTGTCTCAGACTTGTAATGCGTTACATGTCTCCTGAATGAATCCAACCCCAACACAAGAGATAGGAGATAGTGATGTTCCATACCACTGCAGGGCTGCAAGGTCATTAAATGTCACTAAATAGATTTTGTGAAAATGATGGCCTTAAATGACATTAAAAAGCATTAAATTCGATGTCCAGAGGCATTAAAAAAATAAATACACCTGATGGAAACAAAGCATTATTATTCACGATTTATTTTGATGATATAAACATTGAATAATTTTGAGTGGAAGTATAGTGTGATGATTGACAGGCCGAACCCTTTGACTGTTGTTTATGGCCGACACACAAAGTCACAACACCAGATGCTTGGAATGTGACGTGTCGTGGCAAAAGAGCAGAGGGAATATTAGCAAATGTCGGAAAAATGGGAAAATGCAAGTTTCAGCAGAAGTGATTGGAGGAGGAACTATTCAGAACCTGGTTCAAGCCTGTCGACGGTAAATGTATATATAAAACTATATATAAAACTGTATCTGCAGGTGGACATGGGTGTTAAATTGGTTTAAAGTGGCATTAAAAAGGGCATAAAAAAGCATTAAATTAGATTTGCTGATACCTGCAGATAGGGCCGTTTCAAGATATCTGGGGGCCCTAGACAAGAAAGTAAAGTGAGGCCCCTATACGCGAAGATGTGGTGGTCGAATCACCCGAAGAAGAAAATAAATCCAGATGCGATTTCCTGTTTCTGGTGCATTTAGTACTAGTACTACTGATAATAAAAGGATAAACAATACAATTATATTATATTATTTAGACCTATTATTATATAATAATATGCAATTAGTTCGATTGTGATAGATTTAATAATAAGATTTTTTTCCCCTAGTCTGTGATGTTACTAATTCCATGTAGCCTGATAAATACCTTCAGCTTGTGAGGAGGTGGCATCGTCACTATCAATTGGCGCTGACAGAAATTTAAGCAAAGCACCTAAAAAAAAAAAAAAAAGGCACTTGGTGAGTAGGCTTACTTTATCCTTATTCTAGAACAGTGGTTCTTAACCTGGGTTCGATCGAACCCTAGGGGTCGGTGAGTCAGTCTCAGGGGTTCGGCGGAGGTCCAGACACACACTCGACTCATTAGTCAGGTGTGTGTGTCGGGCTAGGTCCGTGTATGTAAACAAACGGCTTCGGAGACTCTTTCTCTGATTGACATCCAATATACGCGGTGTATTGTTGTTGCTTATAGCACTACAACACATCCGGAAGTGTTTATAATCTCTTCCACTCGTCTGATGATGAATTATTTGAGTATTTTCCACATCGTTTTTATGACTTTTGCTACTTCCTGCTAACCACGGAGACAGCCATGTGTAGCATTTGTTTACATTTTTCGGTCACCGCATTGGTCAGTTACAATCATGTGACAACCGACGCACCGTCGCGGATGGAGAAATCGTATTACGCTAAAGCCGAGCTAGTGCCGTAATAAAACAACGATCACAAAAATACTGAAGGAGTAACGAGAACTTTTTTTTTTGATACACTACATGCAATTATCTCTTTTTATGTCAAAATTGCGTGGTTCGGAAAGTTCGGAGCGAGATGAAACGAAAACCGGGTTGACCTGATGGCCTACACATACATATACACAACAGCAGAAGTCACACTGATTTGCAGTAAATATTCATTATTATTGTAGCCTGATGGAAATTAGGTGATGGGTGTGTGTTAAAATGTTAAAAATGATAAATAGCATAAATACAGTAAGTTCATTATTGGAATACATAAGGTTAAAAATTAAAACCATTTCAGTGTGGTAGTATTAAAAAAGGTCATGTCTTTGTGAAAAGGTATGGAATTTGTTGTAAGTTCATGCACTGTATTGGTTTTGTTCTTTGAGCACAGTGATGTTAATGCACGGTTCATTTTGTGCACCAGTAAAACATATACCTGTGTCTTGAATTTGAAAAAAATCATATCGTATTTTTTAATGAAGAAGGGTTCGGTGAATGCGCATATGAAACTGGTGGGGTTCAGTACCTCCAACAAGGTTAAGAACCACTGTTCTAGAAGTATATGATTAAAGTGCGGAGGATTTGATAGTAACTTTGCAGGAGAAGAACTTCACTTCCCATAATGCACCAAAATGTAACTTCAGACCTCATCAGCAAAACTACCTGAGCACATGGTGCAAAGTGTTGTGATTTGTTGATGGGCAAGTGTGGGAAATATAGATAATTACAGAGTTTAAAATGTAGAATTGTGATTACATGGCTCACAGACATAGTTCACAGACACCGGCATTCTTTTTTTTTTTTTTTTTTTTTTTTGATGTTGTATTTGAATATTCTGAATATTTGACGATTTTGAAAAGTGTTGTAATTTCCTAATTATCGTAATTGTTCCTGAACGCCTCATGTATTGTTTATGCGTGCCTCCTTGCACGTGAACAGACCTCAGTTCCGCAGTGAGGGCACAGAGCTGATGTGAGGGACTGAACTAATGTTGGACTGAAAATCCAAACTTCTGCTGCAGTCCTACTCTAGTCCTCTTCTGTGCCTAAACCAGCTGACACACAAGGAACAGACGTATGGATGAGACGGATAAACGCAATGGAAAAGGGACATTTTTCTCCTAATGGGACGGAGAGATCACCAGTGGAAATTGCTAGCTAACTGAAAATGTCCATTGAACTGGATGGATTCTTTGTCCAAACTGTATGGGATTCATAGGACCAGACGGTTTTGTTTGGAATACAGTTGTGTGGGTGACCGCAGCAGGAGCAGACAACCGTCCAGAGGAAGTGAAAACACTTCAGTAGGCTTAGCTTTGGCTTTTCAGGACTAAATACTGTTAATGCTGTCGTACTTCGGTCCTCCACATCCAAATTATTTAACTCCAAAGAAGTTTTGGAACGCTGTCCAACAGTAGAAAAGGGCGATGGAGAAGTTGTGTTTATTCTCTCCTTAAATTCTTCACACAGAACACAGTTGTGTTTTGTGTATATGATTAGTTGTTGAACTGAATCCTCTCCCTCTCATGCTAAAATCTATCTGTGTGTTTGGTCACTGATGTGAGGGCTTTTGTTCGCGCACTTTTAAACATATCACACAGTTGTAGCCTATTTGGAGAAAACAATGGTTTACTTAATACTTACCGCTGTGTCGTTGGCGTTTTTCCTCTTCTTCTTTCTTTTTTTGTCTTTTTTCAAACCCTGAAGGGTAGGAGCGCTTCATCATTGCTGTTCTTTTAAAATGGCCGCCGCCGTGCTCAGTGTGGACAGACCGTTAGTTCCACTGACAGCAGGTGGGGGGGTGTGATGGGGGGTGCGCGAGGGCGGGGGTCACTTCTACATGACCCTCATAGCCTTTGTCATTGCATAGGGGGAATCCCTCTAGTCTGGGGGGCCTCAGTCACAAAACAGTACAGGAGAGGGTTAGCGCTGCCTCACTGTGGTGGTTTGTTTACAATGGTTTTGAATAAGTTGTACAGATAAATGACCATGCGGCCATCGGGGGCCCTCTTCAGCGAGGGGGCCCTAGGCAGCTGCCTACCTTGCCTACGTCATCCCGACGGCTCTGCCTGCAGAATCCTAGCAGGAACGCTTGCATTTTTTTCAACTTTTTACATGTTCAAACAGGGCGGGGCCGAGGACAATGGTAGATAAATCCACAATAAAGATAAAGAATTCTAACTAGTCCTGAAAACGTTAGCTTACCTTATCATTGCTGATCACAGGATCATGCTAGCATGCTAACTAGCTTCTGTAAAGCAGGGTTAGGGTTAGTAATGAGCATACGTCCATGTGGACAATGGACTGTCTTCTGCACCCATTGGCTGAACACCAACAGGAAATAGAACTGTACAGACGCATTGATTGCTAAAGGTTCCACGGTCTTGCTGGGTTTTTTTTGTTTTTTTTTGTTTTCATTTGAGCAGTTCGATTATGGGTGAAAAGTATGTTGTAACGCACACGCTATTGAACATGTACCTACATGTTTTATATATGTATATGTGTAGTTTTAATTGTGTTTTATTTATTTTTAACAACTTTGCACAGTGACCTTGAGTGTCCTGAAAGGCACCTATAAATAATAATATTATTATTATTATTATTATTATTATTATTATTATGTACCAAGTAAAATCTGACTGAAAATTGATTAGTGACGCCTTACACTACTGCATTACAGCAAAAAGTAATCTGTTACTGTAATACATTATTTTTATAATACGTTACTCCCAACACTAGTCGCTTTTCAGTTGACCCTCAAATTGCTCGAATATAATTTGCGCATAAAAATGTATCTAATGGAAAAAGGACAATTTCGCCAAAACTCTCGTTTTTCAATTAAAAGTTTTTACGCTGGCAAGAGGTGGTTTTTCGGGCGTAGCGCAAACGGTATATCACGCAAAACTGCAATGGAAAGACCTTCTTCCACAACTAGAGTCACATGAATAAAAACAGGCGAATATTGACAGACGTTACAACAAGAGAAGGAGAAGAGTTTGAAAAGAAACATGATGCAGTATGTGTGGACACACCAGGAAACGGAATCATTTTTTTCCGTGAAAATCATGTATTTTCCTTTTTTTAATTCACTGATCATGTAGATGTTTGTAACATTTCTGATTAAAGTTGAGGTTTATTATGTCAAAAACAGAGAAAAATGAAAAAAAGAAGAAAAGTCATTAACAGAACATAAATCACGTGTCAATAATCGCTTTTCCATTGACCCTTAAATTCTGCAAATATAACTTGTGCATAAAAATTTGGAAAAACAACAATTTCACTCAAACTCGTTTTTTGATTTAAAGTTTTTACACTGGCAAGAGGTGGTTTTTTGAACGTAGCGCGATTGGTATATCACACAAAACTGCAGTGGAAAGACCTTTTTCCACAACTAGAGTCACGTGAATAAAAAAAAATGATATTGACGGACGTTACAACAAGCGAAGAAGAGGAGTTTTAAAGAAACAGTATGTGTGGACACACCAGGAAATGGAATCATTTTTTAATTTAGTAGGAGGTAGAGGGGTAATATATAATAATAATGAATATATCTGTAAGATAGGCTTTATTTCAGACTCATGGTCCACATTAAAAAGCAAACAGATCAACACAAACATGAGAAAAAACACAAAAAACCTCTACACTTTCAAGAGGCAGTCACACCGGTGTTTCCAGAACAGAGATGTGTAACGTACAGCACTATGTGCAAGATTTGTCAGCAATAAAATTACAGTATTTTCCGAGTGATTCAGGTGACACATAAATTTAAACATCAGATTTCTAAACACAACACGCAATGAATTTACATGATTAGACATAAACAAGTCACGCTTTTCCAGTGGACATCTGAGCAAAGTCATGTAAATTAACACGATATATATGTATGTTCGTCATCATGTTTTTGGAATGACTTCTGGTGTCATCTCGTGATAATAAATAAATGAATCATTGCATTTGTGATTTAATAGAAAAACCGACATTACAAACTTCTGTTTTTAAAGTTGAGGGTTATTATATCAAAACAAAAGAAAGAAAACTGAAGAAAAAGTGACTTAAAACAGCTAAATATCACTCCTTTTAGTGGTGTATCATCATTTATCATAATATTATCCTCTGTATTTTCCATTTTAAGTGAAAAATCAGGTATTTATATTTAATTCACTGATCATGTATATGTTCATTAAAGCTCAAGTTAAAGTTGAAGGTTATTATATAAAAAGAAAAAAGAGAAAAATGAAGAAAAAGGGACTTAAAACAGCAAAATATCACTCCTTTAAGTAATTTACCATCATTTATCATAATATTATCCTCTGTATTTTCCATTTTAAGTGAAAAATCAGGTATTTATCTGTATTTAATTCACTGATCATGTATATGTTCATTAAAACTCAGATTAAAGTTGGGGGTTAATATATATATATATATATATATATATATAAAAGAAAAAAACTGACTTAAAAAAGCTAAATATCACTCCTTTAAGTTATTTATCATCGTTAACGTACAGCACTATATGCAAGATTTGTCAGCCATAAAATTACAGTTTTTTCCAAGTGATACAGGCGACACATAAATTTAAACATCAGATTTCTCAACGCAACATGCAATGAATTTACATGATTAGACATAAACAATTCACGCTTTTCCATTGGACATCTGCGCAAAGTCGTGTAAATCCCTGTCTCTTACAAATTATGCTTTTCAGGGTCTTCTGCGCATGCGTGGCGTCTGTCAAACCGCCGGCGGATCTACTCTCAGAAATCCAGCCTTTTAACTACTTATTTCTTGCCTTTCAACGCTTACTCACTTGAACCCAACCTCTTAACCGTGTCTTTTTAACTTGACGCTATCAACCCAAACCTTCATCAGGACAGGTCAGTATTGTCAGTGGATCCTTACCTCTGGTTGTCACCCACCGCTTCCCGCGCTCTCCCCGGTATCTCGCTGCTTCCACCATGGCGTCATCCTCATCAGCTGGAGATAGTCCTCTCGTCCAAGCAAACAAAACCCTGGTAAAGGCTTACCAAACTATCGCGGATCTCAAAGAGGAAATACTGCGCCTCTCCGCAGAACTCGCGGAGAAAAATGCCCAGCTCTGTGGTTTCTCCAGCCGCCTTCCCACACTGTCCAGTCTGTTCCTGAAAAGCGCAGAGAAGCCCAAAGCCTCCTGTGATGATACGGTGTTATGGGATCCTTCCTCTGCCTGTTCTCGCCCCCCGTGTTCTACACCCTGGTCTGAAGTGGTGATTCGTGGCCGCAAAAAGAACACGAGCAAAGACTCACCACCGCCGACCATCAGCACATCAAACCGCTTCGCCGTCCTGTCCGTGGAGAACGCTCCGGCTCCCCCCGCCAGGGCTGATGTGCCCCCCATCCCACCTGGCTCTGTCCCGGAACCGGCTCCTGCTGACTCCGTGGCTGCCACCGAGCTGATTACCGGCGACGGTCCTAAAGCCGATCCTCCTGTGAAGCCGTCGAACAAGGGTCCCCGCTCCTCGGTCCGCTCCTCTGCCCGGCGCCGCCTCCTCCGAGAGGCCGTCCGCCGTCACTCCGACGGTCCACCCGTGGAATGTCCACCTAGAGAGACCAGGAACCCTTCACCTTCAACACTGTCTCCTCGACCACTTTTCCCTCCGACCACCGCTATCCTCGGGGACTCCATCATCCGTCACGTCCGTTTCTTTAACGCCATAACCAGGTGTTTTCCTGGTTCCACCGTCACCTCCATCCTCCATGAACTCCCTCAGCTGCTGCTCTCACTGCCGTCCACCGTTACCCGGATCATAGTTCACGTGGGCTTCAGTGACACTTCTCTTCAACAGTCCGAAGTGACAAAGGTTCATTTTAAAAACCTCTTTGATAAACTGAAAGGATCCGGGAAGGCTGTTTTCATTTCCGGGCCCCTCCCCTCCTTTGCCCGTGGTGTGGGCCGTTTCAGCCGCCTCCTCAGCCTGAACACCTGGCTCCAGTCCGCCTCTGCTCTGAACGGCTTCAGTTTTATTGATAACTTTAATCTGTTCTGGAACCGCCCCTCCTTCTACAAGTCCGATGGTGTCCACCCCTCTAGACTAGGCAGCAGGGTCTTGGCTCAAAACATCCAACACACTGTCCTGACCAAAACCACACCCACACCAATGTGACTATGCCCTCCCTCTTCTGCTGCAGTCACCTGCTCCCCCTGCTGGTCACATCTAATATCACCACATTCAGAGTCTCCTATAAAATCTGTAGTGAGAATAAACAACACCCCAACTGATCTGTCCTCCTCTCCCAGGCCCTCACTGTCCACCTGTCAACTAACCACCTCAGTGAATTCCTCTTCTCCTTCCCCATCTCCAGCAGCCTACACCTCTGCCTTGCTCTTCCCCATTCCTGTCATATCCAGGTCTCGTATGGGGTTTCACTCTGCTAAAAGGCATCGTAGGTGGTTGACACAAATCCCATTACACACAGCGGACACGAACACCATGATGTCACCACCACCTAGCCGGTTTGGATTACTAAATGCACGTTCCATTGCCAATAAATCCTTCTCCCTAAATGAGCTTTTTACCAACAGGAACTTGGATGCATTATTCCTGACGGAGACGTGGCAAAGGGATGGGGAGTTCATTCATTTAAATGAACTGTGCCCTCCTGGCTGCTCTGCTGTTGGTCAGCCCCGCCCCTGTCGCCGGGGCGGTGGCCTTGCTGTAGTGCACCAAGACAAATACATATGCAGAGGGATGAGCACCGATGACTTTCCCTCATTTGAGTCACAAATGATCAAGATTGGCTCGTCCAGTGTGTTTTACTGTTTCTTAATCTACCGTCCCCCTGGCCCTGCTGGTGCCTTCTTAAGCGATTTCAGTGATTTCCTTACATCAATAATAAAACTGGAGAAGGTTTTAATTCTTGGGGATTTCAATCTGCACATCGATAACAATTCATCCAGCCCAGCAATGGAACTTTTAGCCATGACTGACACTTTTAACCTCAAACAACATGTATCTGGCCCCACCCACAAGAAAGGACATACCCTGGACCTGGTTTTCTCATTGGGCTTACACGTCACAAATGTGTGTGTTGAGGATGTCCACTTGAGTGATCATTGTGGTGTGTTTTTTGACTTATGTGTGCCTCTTGAGCCCAAGCCTGCACCTAGAAGGGCCAAGAGGAGGATCATTACAGAGTCCACAGCCCAGGATTTCCGTGCCCTGTTTAACCCTAGTCTTCTTAATGAGTGTCCCGATGTTGATGAGTTTATCCAGTGCTTTGCCACACACTGCAGCTCTATTCTTGACCAGGTGGCTCCCGTGAAAACTAATGTCACTCGTAAGTGGTCTTGTCCCTGGATAAATGAAAACATCTTAAACCTAAAGAGAACTTGTCGCAAAACTGAGCGTCTTTGGAAATCAACCCAGTTGGAAGTACACAGGTCACATCTTAAAGATCTCATAACCTCATTAAATAAAATGATTAAGGAGGCAAGATCCAGCTACTTCCACAAACTTATAGCCACAAACAAGAAAAACCCCAAAGTGATCTTTGACACAATCCAGTCCATTGTGTCCCCTGCTGTCCCTGCTGCCCCTGTGCTCTGTAAAGCTGACAGCAATGACTTCCTAAACTTCTTCACAGACAAGATCAGGGATATTAAACACAATATCCCACCACCCTCTGGCCGTCTGACCCTATCTGATCCCCCTCTGCAAACCTGGTCCTCTTTCGACCCTGTGACACTGGAGGACATCTCAGCACTTTTATCCAAAACGAAACCCTCCTCCAACTCTGCAGACATCCTCCCCATAAGCTCCTTGTCGGTGTCTTTGACACTATTGGACCATGGGTCATAAAGTTTTTTAACCTGTCGCTCACAACTGGTTTGTTTCCCAGCTCCTTCAAACAGGCCATCATAGAACCTAAACTAAAGAAAACCACACTGGACCCCACAGACTTCAAAAGCTACAGGCCCATTTCAAAGCTCCCCCTATTGGCCAAAATCCTTGAGAAAGCAGTGTCTAAACAACTTACAGCTTTTCTGGAGACACACCAGATCTATGACACTTTTCAGTCTGGGTTTAGACAACGCCACTCAACAGAAACCGCACTATTAAAAGTGTCTAGTGACATCCTGATGGCGGCTGACTCCGGGAAATCCACGGTCTTGGTCCTGCTAGATCTCTCCTCGGCCTTTGACACAGTGGACCATACCATAATGATTGAGAGACTGAGGGACCTGGTAGGGATGTCAGGTCCTGTGCTAGACTGGTTCTCCTCTTACCTGACCGGCAGAAGCTTCACTGTGTCAATAAACAACTTCCAATCTGACTCAGCGGATCTACTGTGTGGTGTGCCCCAAGGCTCTGTCCTGGGACCAGTCCTATTCTTACTCTATGTCCTCCCACTTGGCCACATTATCCGACAGTACAGTGATGTCTCCTATCATCTATTCGCGGATGACATCCAGATATACTGCTCCTTTAACTCCTCTGAGCCCCACAAACTGAGTTCCTTAATCAACTGCTTGTCAGAGCTGAAGCAGGGGCTAAATGATAACAGCCTCCAGCTGAACTCCAGCAAAACTGAGACCCTCATCATTGCCCCGGATAGTGCAATCCCAGGGATCAAACATCACCTTGGAGACCTGAGTTCCTCGGTAAAGACAAAACTGAGGAATCTGGGTGTCATCTTTGACCAGGACATGTCTTTAGAATTCTACTCCAAACACCTAGTCAAAAACTGTTTCTTCCACCTACGCAACATCTCCAAACTCAGATCTATGGTGTCCACAAATGAGCTCGAGATGATCGTTCACGCTTTCGTATCTTCTCGCTTAGACTACTGCAACAGCCTGTTTACATGCTTAAACAAGAAGGAGCTGGCCCGTCTACAGTTTGTCCAGAACTCTGCTGCCAGGCTCCTGACCCGCACAAACAGGAGAACCCACATCACTCCCATCCTTAAATCTCTCCACTGGCTCCCTGTTCTATATCGTCTTCATTTCAAAATTCTTGTGCTAACTTTCCGGGCCCTACATGGCCAGGCCCCTGCATACATTGCTTCCCTGATCCAGCCCTACAGCTCGACTCGTAGCTTGAGGTCTTCAGGACAGCACCTGCTGATGGTTCCACGGACCTGTTTTAGTACACGCGGTGACAGGTCTTTTAAAGCTGTGGCACCACGTCTATGGAATGACCTGCCTCTACACCTACGGTCCATGGACTCTGTAGAGAACTTTAAGAAACACCTCAAAACCCTCCTGTTCAAAAAGGCTTTTTAGTCTCCCACCTGACCCAGGACCACCACAGACTGATTACACTCTATGTATCATCATAACGTACTCCATGTGTCATCCCCCCCCCCCAGTCTCTCTATATCTCTATCGCTCTCTCTTTTCTCCTCCTTTACTCTCTCTCTCTCTTTAACCCCAACTGGTCAAGGCAGACAGCCATCCTTCAGGAGTCTGGGTCTGCTCGAGGTTTCTGCCCGTTAAAGGGAAGTTTTTCCTCGCCACTGTCACCAATCACAAGTGTTTGCTCCTGAAGGATTCTGTTGGGTCTCTGTAAACTTAATTTGATTCTGATTTGAATTGATAAAGCACTTTGTGACTCTGTCTGTGAAAAGTGCTCTATAAATAAAATTTACTTTACTTTACTTTACTTACTTTAAATTAACACGATATTTATGTTCATGTTTATGGAATGACTTCTGGTGTCATCTCGTGATAATAAATAAACAAATCATTGCATTTGTGATTTAATGGACAAACCGACATTACACACTTGTGTTTTTTCAACATTTAGTAAATATTGGTAAAGTTTTGCGCATTTGTCCACTTCTGTCAGTTACTTGCTCGGTGGTTTCATGTGGACTCCCCTCGGCGTCTCCTCTGTCCTGCTTCATCTGACTGACCTCCTCTGGTTTCCATCACAACACACATATTCCTTTTCTTCGTATTTGTCGTCTTTTTCCTCGCTCTCACTCGGTGTCGGCCATCATTACCAGACGGAACTCGCCGGATGCGTAGCCGCCTGCAGACCAGCTGGCGTCTCTCCTTTTCCTGCCTTTCTGTTTTTCTTTTCTTCCCCTTTTCGCCCTCTCCCCTGGGGAACGGTGTTGTTGGGCTTTAACTTGTCACAGCAGTGGAGCTTTTCTTCACCTGTTCACAACAACTCCAGACAGGGGAGCAGGTGTCTGCCCGAGCCGCCTCGCCAACACGCCGCGTGCACACGTGTTTACGCCCGCGTGTCCTGAAGTGTGCGCTGAAACACACCAATGCATCTGCTCACTGGTGCTCAGATAGAAAAGCAGGTGTTTTCAGAGATGAAGAACCGCGTCTGATATTAGACAGATTCTGCACCTGTTGATCACATTGTTGCTTTTTAGATGCGCAACAACAATGTAAATATGTAAACACTATTTACATTTAAAATTCTAATTCTCTATTTAGATAAATATTCATATACAGGGTTCCTACAGGTTTCTAAAAGTTAAATATAAGACTTTCTTAGACCTTTTTAAGACTATTTAGAACAGATTTAAGGCCGTTTTTTTACAGCCATATTGGCAAAATTCATGACTCCCACAGTTTAGGGAAATATATTTATTTACTCCAACACCCTGGTTCCAACCATTTCCAGTCATTTCTTACTTTGTTTCAAAGTTTGCGATAATTGGTTCCTAATTTCAATATAAATTGTCGGGTTGGAACAGGTGGAGCTGAGTCGACTAACGACACATTTAAACACAGAACAGTCAACGAGTTTATGGAAACATAACTTTAGACCCAACATATCAAAGTTAATACCTTTTAAAGATGTTTTTAAAGGTATTAAACATTTGTAAATTCAAGACTTTTAAGACTTTTTACGACCCCACTGGAACCCTGTGTATAAACACGAACATTCTCATTTTCTCTTATAGTTTATTTCTCACTCGTTTGTGTTTTTTCTTTCGTCGTGTTTCGTAAATTCATATCTATCTATCTATCTATCTATCTATCTATCTATCTATCATCTATCTATCTATCTATCTATCTATCTATCTATCTATCTATCTATCTATCTATCCTTATGTAATTATGTATACTGTCTATAGTTTTATTAGGTACTATTGTTATTATAATTATTTTTATAGTGTTTGTCTGTTGCTCTATGTTTATGCAAATTTTTTTTCACGCACTTTATTCTGTTGCTGCCTTGACCAGTGCATTTCCCTGTTGTGGGATCAATAAAATCTAATCTAATCTAATCTAATCTAATGTAATTCAATGTAATGTAATGTAATCTGATCTCATCAAATCTAATCTCATCTAATGTATTTGAATTGAATCAAATCGAATCTAATGTAATGTAATCTAATCTAACTGAACCTAATGTAATGTAATGTAATCTAATCGAATCTAATCTAATCTAAAGTAATGAAATGGAATCTAATGTAATCTAACCTAATCTAAAGTAATGTAATCTAATCCAATCTAAAGTAAAGTAATGTAATCTAATCTAACCAAATCTAATGTAATGTAATCTATCTGAATCTAATCTAATGAAATGGAACCTAATCTAATCTAATCTAAAGTAAAGAAAAGTAATGTAATCTAATCTAACCTAATCTAAAGTAAAGTAATCTAATGTAATCTAATCTAATGCAATTTAATGTAATGTCATCTAATCTAATCTAATCTATCCTTTGTTCAGATTCGCAAATGGAGCAAAACTGATAAAATAACATTTCACGTTGTAGATGGATAAAACACAGCTACAGGAAAACCTCATGTACACAGAGGTCCAACTTGGACGTCTTTCTTTCTTTCTTTCTTTCTTTCTTTCTTTCTTTCTTTCTTTCTTTCTGTCTTTCTTTCTTTCTTTCTGTCTGTCTTTGTCTGTCTGTCTGTCTGTTGTCTGTCTTTCTGTCTTTCTTTTTCTTTCTTCTTCTTTCTTTCTTTCTGTCTGTCTGTCTGTCTGTCTGTCTTTCTTTCTTTCTTTCTTTCTTTCTTTCTTGCCAGTAGGTTTATTTGTGAGTGGGAGGGGTCAGTAGATACGGGAAAGACTACATTAGTGTGTTTTAGGAATTTCTCTCTCTCTCTCCCTCTCCCTCTCTCTCTCTCTCATTATGTTTATAATTATTTTCTCCCAAATCAGGAAACAGACCAAATCCACTGTGACGGCGTCCAGAGGCAAAATGATCAAATGTGTGTCAGTGTCCAAATACTTCTGACCCTGTTTTCACATTAGACTCAGTCACTTCAGGGTTCATTCCAAGTGTTCACAAATGACATATTTATTAACAAGACAATGAGAATATTTTTATTTTTATTTTTTTAATTTCACAGTGATCTAGAACAGAATATTATCAGCAAAAAAAAAACAAAACAGTAAGGATGCATCGGATGAACCTTCGGCTCAGTATTCGAGGGTACATTTCCACTGCAGGCTTTGGTGCTCATGAATTTTTCGTGGTGCAGCTCGTGTTATTTCACGTTCCACGCAGCGGGCTGTTGTACAGAGGTAAACATGGACACCAGTGGAAGCACAGCCGTGGTTTCATTTGTGAGTGGATGTGCAGTGGAAGTGGGTGAATCCATGAGCACATGATAATGAGCATGAGGAGAAAGACACACATAAATCATTAATCACTGTGTGGCTTTTTGTGGAGTGTGTGATTTCTGCTGTTGTGCAGAATTGTGATGAATATCGATGTAGAGTGACATCAAAGTTATGGGGGGGGGGGGGGGGGGTCCTCTAACTGTTCATTTCACATTGTACACTATCACTTTTTTTTTTTTTTTACTGTTTGTGCATTTATTGTTGATTATACTGCTTCAGCATGCTACATTTTTGTTAAAAATATAGATTTTATTTTTATTGAATATTATTAACCCTTTCATGCATGAATTATGAGAACCTCAGTAAAGATTCTTTTCTTGAGTGTTTTTATTCCTCCTTACACATGAAAAAAAAACAAAACAATGCGATCAATTTTTTTTTTAATTTTTTTTTTTTTCATGGAGTTACAAAAATGTCCATGCATTTAATTTTTGAAGTAAAGAAATGTGTGTTTAAAACCCAATATGAGAAAGTATGGAAGAGGATTAGGGCCACTGGAAAAAAATACAATAAACTAAGGTCCAATATGTATTTCTTCTTCTTCTTCTTATTATTATTATTATTGTTATTATGAAAAAAAAAGAGAATTCTGAGATTAGAGTCAGAATTCGGAGAAAAAAGTCAGAATTCTGAGTTTAAAGTCAGAATTCTGAGGAAAAAAAGTCAGAATTCTGAGATTAAAGTCCAGTGGCCCTAATCCTGTTCCCTAAGAAGGTAATATGAAAACAATGAAATAAAAACATTTTTAATGCTGCAAATCTGATGTTTTCTCACATTTTACAATATTCTAGGCCTAGTTATTACTCACGTCATGGAAATAACATGCAAAAAAAAAAAAAAAAAAAAAACCTTTGTGTCTAACAAATAACAGGTGATTTACACTCAAACATGTCACTGCAGATCAGGTTTATGACGAACAGCAAAGTGACAGTTTGAATATCAGTGAATGGGATGGTGCGTAAACAGCCACTGTGTTGGCTGATATGGAACTAAAATAGAAAAACCCATGAATATACGAGAGAACAGATGTAGAATAACTGTCCACTGTAGTGACCACTATGAATTATTAGAACCTTAATCTAGACTTTTTTTCCTGAGTGTTTTTATTTCTCTTTAGGCATGAAAAAAAAACCAATGTGATTGATTTTTTTTTTTTTTTTTTTAAATCAACCTGTTTTTCATGGAGTTACAAAAATGTCCACTCAGCTACACCATGAATTTTATTCTTGAAGCAAAGAAACATGTATTTAAATCCCAATATCATAAAGTGATATGAAAACAGTGAAATGAAACCATGTTTAATGCAGCTAATCTGATGTTCTCTCACATTTTAACATATTCTAATACTAGTTATTGCTCACTTCATGGAGATAATGTGCAAAAAATAAATATTAACAATTGATTTCCACTCAAGAACCAACCAAGAACAGCAAAGTTACAGTAATGGTATGAATTGCAGTTTATGAGATGATGCATAAGTGTCCACTGTGTTGGTTGATATGGAACTAAAACAACAAAACCCATGAATATAGAAGATTAAAGCTGTAGAGTAACTGTCCACTGGAGTGACCACTATACATGAAAGGGTTAATATATTTAGTGCATTTTTATTGAATATATATTGCATTTATCAAAAATAAATGCACTATTTTTATATTAATTTGGTTCGTAGGTGTACTGTATTCATAGATATACATACTGTTATTGTTGTTTGTTTATTTATTTTGAATATAACATTAAAACCAAACAACAAAAAACATTTATATAAAATAAAAGGAACACATTCAAAAAGGAGTGGGATGAAGTTTAAGCCTTTCGTGCATAGTGGTCACTCCAGTGGACAGCTGTTCTCTTGTATATTCATAGGTTTTGTTGTTTTAGTTCCGTACCAGACATCACAGTGGACACTTACGCATCATCCCATACTCTGACATTCATACTGTTACTGTAACTATGCTGTTCTTGATAAACCTGATCTGCAGTGACATGCTTTAAATCAGTTGTTAATTGATATTAGACTATGATTAACATTTTTCGTTTTCAAAAAGTTTTTTTTTTTTTTTGTGCATATTATCTCCATGAAGTTAGTAATAACTAGTATTAGAGTATGTTAAAATGTGAGAAAACATCAGATTATTTGCATGAAAAATGTTTTGTTTCATAGTTTTTCTTCTTCCAACTCCTTTTCGAGTGTAGATGAATGATTTTGGAATTTTGAATTTGCATGTATTCTGTAAATGCTTAAAATAAACAAAAATAATGAATGAATGAACAGTTTTCACACAGTATATGATGTTCTGATGATGGGTTTTAAATACATGTTTCTTTGCTTCAAAAATTAAATGCATGGTGTCCAGTTGAGTGGACGTGTTTGTAACTCCATGAAAAACAGGTTCATTAAAAAAAAAAAAAAAAAAATCAATTGCATTGTCTTTTTTTTATGCCTAAAGAGGAATAAAAACTCTCAGGAAAAAAATCTCAACTAAGGTTCTCATAATTCTTGCATGAAAGGTTTAAAATGTGGCAAAACCTCTGATTAGCAGCATAAAACTGTTCTTATTGGATAGCTTTCCATATCACTTTCTGATATTAAGTTTTAAATACATGTTTCTTTGCTTAAAAAATTAAAAGCATGGTGTCCGGTTTAGTGGACATTTTTGTAACTCCTTAAAAAAGAAAAGAAAAAAAAAATGCTGGATCATATTGTTTTTTTCATCCCTTAAGAAGAATAAAAACAGGAAAAATATCTTGACTAAGGTTCTCATAGTTCATGCATGAAAGGGTTCATTTATAATCTCTCACCCCTTACCCCATCCTTCTACCTACCCTAAATTCTCATCTCAGATCCCAGAAGTAACTCAAAAATCCTACACATATCCGACTAAATTCTGAGTAAGCACAAAACACAAAAATGCTGTACGTATCAAAGATAGATAAGATAGATTCCTTATACTGCTATAATACTACTTATTCATGGTAATACATACTGTTAATACTGTAAATTGCACCTATTCATATTTATCCAGTTTTTATTTTTTATTCTACTAAGCTCTATGATTATGCTACTTTGATAAACTATGATAAAATATACAAAAATGACTTTTCTGTTAAACTGTAATCAAACATTTCAGTCTGTAGATGTGCAGCGCTGGTATAGACGTACCCCTAAAGACCTGCAGCTCTAACTGCATTAAAAGGCAGTTCCACAAAGTATGGACTCGGGGGCTGAAAAATTCTGCACACTGCACTTTTCAGTTTTTTATTTGTAAAAAACATAAAAGAATAAAATAAAATCATGTATTGTTTTCTTTCTGCTTCACAGTTGTATGCCACTTTGTGTTGGTCTTTCGCATAAAATTCCAATAAGATATATTCATGTTTGTGGGCGTAATGTGACAAAATGTGGAAAAGTTCAAGGGGTATGAATACTTTTGCACACCACTGTACATATCGAAGTCACACAGGAGTGAAAAAAAAAACCCTGCTTTGAGTCCAGCCTAAAGCACCTGAAAAACAACAAAACATCCTTCTAAGAAAACAACCACAGCAATGAGCTTAATTCACACAGGACGAGTCGAACCTGAAGACCTTCTGTGGTGTAGAAATAACCTTCCGCACAGGCATTGGCTTTGTTTTCATTCTCTTTTGGGATGAGACTGTGTTTTATTCACTATTTTACAGACAGTCCCCAGGATATGATGTCAGGGTACACCATTAACAGCCTGCCACCTGCAGATGACTGTGGAGAACAGTGAAAGAACACGTTCCTGGGTGTCTGATCACCTTCTGAGGGTCTGCTCTGTCTGTGAGCGCCTCTCCATGCACCCACAGATCCTGGAAAACTCTGATTTAAAACAGCAGGAGCAGCCACAAACTACAGAACTAATGTGCCGAGGAAGAAAAAAGTACTGAAATCACTCTAAAATCACAGGGATGCTGATTTGTAGGAGGCTAGTATCACCACAGGACCACCGGTTAAACACATGAGGGTCTTTAAAGTACGGTTTTTAGTTTAGTTTTTCATCAGAAAGTATGGCCACAGTAGGTCCACACACAATGAAAACCACAAAAAATATTACAAACTATCAGAGGTACAGAGGTAACCCACTTCAAACTTGGCACATATATACGCAGAGGCAATTGTTTTACATCACTCTACATCACTAGACGTTTTTATTGTCCATCATTTTGACGGACAGGATCGTAAAAATTCTGTCATAACATATTATTATCTGTCATTTCAGATTTTTATTTTTTAATGATATATATATATATATATATATATATATATATACATGTCACAGCAGAGATTGAAATCCAGTAGGATTCGTAATCCTACTAGGACAGATAGGAATTTTAGTTTGTCCTAGGACAAACTGAAATCCTACAAGAAATTAGGATCTGAAGATTAACCCTAACCCCCTAACCCCCCCCCAACCCCCCCTAACCCTAGGACAGATAGGAATTTTAGTTTGTCCTAGGACAAACTAAAATTTCAATCTGTCCTAGTAGGATTACGAATCCTACTGGATTTCAATCTCTACTGTGACATATATATCTATATATATATATATATATATATATATATATATATATATATATATATATATATATATATACCTGGAAACATGGAGACTAAAGTTGGGAGAAAGCAGCCGAGTGCTGGATGGGATTTATGGGAATATGACGGTGAAGAAGAGAAAAGATACGACAAAACTAAAATTAATACTAAAACTAAACTGAAAACTAAGCATTTTCGAAAAAAATGAAAACTAATAAAAAAAAATAGGACCAATGGCCCTGTAGCTTACCGGCCAAATTAAAAGCTTTGGGAAATATATCCGGATGCCATTTATCATCACCCAGTTCTGTGTATTTATTCTATTACAGAAATAGCCCATGTTTTGGTCATATTCCAATCAGATCTGTAAAAAATTCCAATTCCAACTTGATATCATTGATACTGATTTATTGCATCGATCCACTTCCTATCTGTTATAATGGGGAAATTTTTCAAAGTCGTACCAAATCCAGAATCAGATCTGGATGGAAATAATTTCAATACCTTGTTTTGACATCATCATACAGAAGCTGTATACCAAGTTTGAAGTCAATTGGAATTGTAGTTTCAGAGAAGACAATTGAAATTTTTGTAACGGACGACAGACGATGACAACGACGCCGGACGCCGCATGACGACAGTAGCTTATGGCCTGTCAGCTGGTGAGCTAAAAATCCGAAACTATTATAACCTTGGTACAGACGAGCCTGAGCGCCACATCATGAGCTTTAGTGAATGTCCGTCCATTAGCTGATCTGCAGTCAGTGTCGGCTGTGCACTCAGGGGTGGGGGTGGGGGGTGGGGGGGGGTCACTTTGCAGTTCACTGATAGGTTGTTACATGATTCAGACCAGAGCAGCGACTGTAAATTAGAGCGAGGGTTGAAACGTTATGGCGAGCGGCGCCCTCTGCAAGTGTATGTGTGAGCGTGGTCATGTGGGAGTGTGTCGTAGACGGGTGCGCTGACATGCTGACCATGTCTTCCACGCCTCCCTGCACATCGCTGACAGCACTTACTCTCACACTTCCTACATCTCTCTCTCTTCTCTTCCTCGCCGTTTTCCTCTCCATCCGTCTCTGTCTTGCTTCGGCCTTGTCTCTCCTTCTTTCTCTCTGGCCTCCGGAGATAACTCTGACACCGCTGGGATGGATGCTTTCGCCGTCACACACACAAACACACACAAACACACACACCTTCTTCACACTTCTAACACTTCTCCATTTGTGGGCTGGTATATACACTGATAAGCAGGCCGGGCCCTCCCTGGCTGCCTCTCATACACAAGGTAGAATAAGCTTTGTGTGAGCGCTAAGTGCCTGAGGAGCGCTCCTATCTCCCACCTCCATAGTCTGCAGTCTGTTGTATAGCAGGGGAATAATGGGCTATAACTCACTGCTAAACTACACTGGATTACAGTCAGGGGATGGCAATTTGTGCAGGACTTGCAACGGGAGCTTGGTAAATATGTGTGTGGAGCCGCTGAGGTGCAAATGGAAGCAACGTTTGGAGGATTTAAAAAAAATCTATTTGGATTTTTGTCACCGGTTTATCTTCATTTTATTACTTTGTACGTATATATTTGGGTTTTACAAAGGTTACAGTCATCCAGCAACAGAATAAGTAAAGCAGACGTCAAAGGAGCTGAAGAATAAAGTGAGAATAAATAGATCTAATGGTGTAAGTTTAAAGAGTTCAAGATTTTTTCAGTTCAGGTTCAAGTTTAGGTTATTACCTCCGCCAAGAAGGTATTGTAATCACTTTGCTTTGTTTGTTTGTGTGTATGTTTGTTTGTTTGTTTGTTAGCAAGATAACTCAAAAAGTTATGGATGGATTTTCATGAAATTTTCATGAAATGTTGATGCTGGCACAAGGAAGAAATGATCACATTTTAGTGGTGATTGGGGGGGGGGGGGCAGATCTGTCTTGGCGGAGGTCTACGCTCTCAGAGTGCTTTTCTTGTTTTATTTAGATTTGTTCTGTCAGATGATGGAGACATGCCTTTGATAAGGTAAGGTAAGATATGGTAAGGTAAGGTAAGGTAAGGTAACATAAAATAAGATGGCGTAAGGTAGGGTAGGTAAGATAAGACAAGAAAAGCACTCGGAGAGCGCAGACCTCCGCCAAGGCAGATGCCCCCCCCCCCCCCAGTCACCACCAAAATTTCATCATTTCTTCCTTGTGCCAGTATCAACATTTCCTGAAAATTTCATGAAAATCCGTCCATAACTTTTTGAGTTATCTTGCTAACAAACAAACAAACACACATAGCAAAGTGATCACAATACCCCCCGGCGGAGGTAATAAGATGAGGTAAGATAAGATAAGGTAAGGTAACAAGATAAGATGAGGTAAGATAAGATTAAATAAGGTAAGGTATGATGAGGTAAGCTAAGATAAGGTAAGGTAGAATAACATAAGATGGGATAAGGTAAGATAAGATAAGCTAAGATAAGATAAGATGAGGTAAGATCTGCAGTCTGTTGTATAGCAGGGCAATAATGGGCTATAACTCACTGCTAAACTACACTGGATTACAGTCAGGGGATGGCAATTTGTGCAGGACTTGCAACGGGAGCTTGGTAAATATGTGTGTGGAGCCGCTGAGGTGCAAATGGAAGCGACGTTTGGAGGATTTAAAAAAAATCTATTTGGATTTTTGTCACCGGTTTATCTTCATTTTATTACTTTGTACGTATATATTTGGGTTTTACAAAGGTTACAGTCATCCAGCAACAGAATAAGTAAAGCAGACGTCAAAGGAGCTGAAGAATAAAGTGAGAATAAATAGATCTAATGGTATAAGTTTAAAGAGTTCAAGATTTTTTCAGTTCAGGTTCAAGTTTAGGTTATTTATTTGATGATGGAGACTTGCCTTTGATAAGATAAGATAAGATAAAATAAGATAAGATGTGATGAGATAACATATGGTAAGGTAACATAAGATAAGGTTAGGTAAGATAAGATAAGGTAACAAAACAAGATAAGATGAGGTAAGGTTAGGTTAGGTAAGAAAAGGTAACATAAGATAAGATATGATGAGATAAGATAAGGTTAGGTAAGATAACATAGGGTAACATGAGGTAAGGTAAGATAGGATAAGCTAAGATAAGGTAATGTAAGGTAACATAAGATAAGATGAGGTAACATAAGATAAAGGTAAGATAAGATAACTAAGGCAGAGTGTTTCACAAAAATGACCGCTGTTGCAAAACAATTCGCAATTTAAATGGGCAGGTTCCGCATGTAACGCAAGTGGACACAAATGGTTCTATACAAAACCTGGAATGAGACTGAGATTCATGACAAACCCACATGTCTGGATTAGAAGAACCACTAGGATCATCAAATTTAACACAGTGTCTTTATTTATAGTCTATAGAAGACCATTTACAGACGTTCTCACGTCTAATGCACTGACACCTATTTCTCAACTTATGTAAATTGCTTATTTGTCTTCTAATCTCATAAACTGGTCTGAAAAGTTCCAAAAAACATAAATAACAGATAGTAAAAATCTCACGGTTGTACTTAACACTAATAAATGTTCTTAAATGTGATTCAGTGGAAGTTGAATTAAGGTGAAAACAACCCAAATAAACCCCACATATGTCAGACATAGACACCAAAGCAGTGGAAGCTTTCTGTGGCAGATTCAGGATGCTCCGAGTAAATGGGCATTGATTTGTTTAATACAGAAGAGCTGGTGCGAATTTTAACTAGAGATCCAATCACAAACGGCGCTCAGTATCTGAGCACATACTCCCAAATGAACACGTGTAGAGACGGCTCTTCGTACACCATCCTACTGCTGATTTTCTGTCCCAATTTTTGACCTACATTGTCCTGAATCTGCCAAAAAAACGGAGCTTCAGGTTTACAAAAGTCGGTCCGTGTTCTGGCGTTTACGACTCTATTAGTCAGACGACTTATTTTGCTCAAGTGGAAGCTTTTCCGTGTCTCGTTAACAGTTGGCTCAAGGAGATTTTCAACCATATCAAACTTGAAAAGATTAGATTTTCTCTTCCGAACCCCTTAAATCTGTTGGAGAACCCAGAGGCCTTTTATTGAGTGACTCAGTCCGCTCCAGTTCACCCAGAACACAATTAGATCCACACAGATATGTTGTGTTTTTAAAGATGTCGGCCTTCGTTTATTAACTTATTGTGTCGATTCGTCCGTCGCTGGTGGGAAGTTTTTCAGTCAGTGCAGAAAAAAAACAGGAGTCAACTGAAATGAAGTTGGATTAAGATTTATGTTTTCATTATTAGAAGTGTAAGAAAATATCGGTTCCATGATATTATGGTGATCTTTTATTTCACGATACTGTACTGATATTAAAAAAAATACTGGGTTAATATTTTTAGGTTTTTATTTAAATACCTAACATGACGGGGGTTTGTATTTTTGTTTTTTGTTTTTCTTTTTTGTAAATATTTTTGAGGAATCCTGTGAGCTCTTTTATTTATATATTCACATGAGTATTTTACTGTTTTATTTATGTATTCACACGTTTATTTTACGCTTTTATTTATATATTCACATGAGTATTTTACAGTTTTATTTATGTATTCACATGTTTATTTTACGCTTTTATTTATATATTCACATGAGTATTTTACTGTTTTATTTATATATTCACATGAGTATTTTACTGTTTTATTTATGTATTCACATGAGTATTTTACTGTTTTATTTATATATTCACATGGGTATTTTACTCTTTTATTTATATATTCACATGGATATTTTACTCTTTTATTTATATATTCACATGAGTATTTTACTGTTTTATTTATGTATTCACATGTTTATTTTACGCTTTTATTTATATATTCACATGAGTATTTTACTGTTTTATTTATATATTCACATGTTTATTTTACGCTTTTATTTATATATTCACATGGGTATTTTACTCTTTTATTTATATATTCACATGAGTATCTTACTGTTTTATTTATGTATTCACATGTTTATTTTACGCTTTTATTTATATATTCACATGAGTATTTTACTGTTTTATTTATATATTCACATGTTTATTTTACGCTTTTATTTATATATTCACATGAGTATTTTACTGTTTTATTTATATATTCACATGAGTATTTTACTGTTTTATTTATATATTCACATGAGTATTTTACTGTTTTATTTATGTATTCACATGAGTATTTTACTGTTTTATTTATATATTCACATGAGTATTTTACTGTTTTATTTATATATTCACATGTTTATTTTACGCTTTTATTTATATATTCACATGAGTATTTTACTGTTTTATTTATATATTCACATGAGTATTTTACTGTTTATTATATATTCACATGGGTATTTTACTCTTTTATTTATATATTCACATGAGTATTTTACTGTTTTATTTATGTATTCACATGAGTATTTTACACTTTTATTTATATATTCACATGAGTATTTTACTGTTTTATTTATGTATTCACACGTTTATTTTACGCTTTTATTTATATACTCACATGAGTATTTTACAGTTTTATTTATGTATTCACATGTTTATTTTACGCTTTTATTTATATATTCACATGAGTATCTTACTGTTTTATTTATGTATTCACATGTTTATTTTACGCTTTTATTTATATATTCACATGAGTATTTTACTGTTTTATTTATATATTCACGAGTATTTTACTGTTTTATTTATATATTCACATGAGTATTTTACTGTTTTATTTATGTATTCACATGAGTATTTTACTGTTTTATTTATATATTCACATGGGTATTTTACTCTTTTATTTATATATTCACATGAGTATTTTACTGTTTTATTTATGTATTCACATGAGTATTTTACACTTTTATTTATATATTCACATGAGTATTTTACTGTTTTACTTATGTATTCACATGAGTATTTTACACTTTTATTTATATATTCACATGAGTATTTTACTGTTTTACTTATGTATTCACATGAGTATTTTACACTTTTATTTATATATTCACATGAGTATTTTACTGTTTTACTTATGTATTCACATGAGTATTTTACACTTTTATTTATATATTCACATGAGTATTTTACTTTTTATTTGCATATTCATATGGGTATTTTACTCTTTTATTTATATATTCATATGGGTATTTTACTCTTTTATTTATATATTCACATGGGTATTTTACTCTTTTATTTATATATTCATATGGGTATTTTACTCTTTTATTTATATATTCACATGGGTATTTTACTCTTTTATTTATATATTCACATGAGTATTTTGTTCTTTTTATTTTTATATTCACTAGTATTTTGTTCTTTTTATTTCTATATTCACGAGTATTTTACTCTTTTATTTATGTATTCACATCAGTATTTTGTTCCTTTTATTTATATATTAACGTGGATATTTTACTCTTTTTATTTATATATTCACATGGGTATTTTACTTTTTTATTTATATATTCACGTTTATTTTACTCTTTTATTTATATATTCACATGGGTATTTTACTCTTTTTATTTATATATTCATATGTACAGTATATTTTATTCTTTTTGTTTATATAATCACATGGGTATTTTACTCTTTTTATTTCTATTTTCACATGTATATTTTACTCTTTTTATTTATATAGTCACATGGGTATTTTACTCTTTTTATTCTAACAGACTTACAATCAATTACAGTTTAGTCCAGAGGGTAACAGTGGTTGCATTGATAGAATATATGTATTGAAGTTTCAGGCTCATTATTACAGAAGTTTCATTTATTTTTGACATCTAAATATTTACAAAGACATGCATTAGTGGTTTATATACGGTGTAAAATCTGGACGTGAATGTCTGTTTTGTCATTGTTGATGCAGTATTTGTTTGCTAACAGCTATGCTTCTCCTTTTGTCTCCTTCTCTCTCTTCCTGTTTCCTCCCGTATCACTTCCTGTTTCCTCCCGCATCACTTCCTGTTTCCTCCCACCCTCCAACCCCGACACTGATTGGCTCAACATAACAGGTAAGTGATGTTCTTTTTTTTTTCAAATAGTTCTCTTAACGCCCACACAATGTTTCTAAATTTTTTTTCTAAACATAATGACATTCACATTTTAGTAAATAAGCAAAATAAAATGAAAGTAAAAGTATCAACTTAGGAAATCTGCCTAGAATTCCCATAAGGCTACATTTGTATACGACAAAAGCACTATTGTGATATTGTGGGTCATACATACAGTTTTTTTTAAAATTCATAACACTGTTTTGTTAAATAATGGTTATTTCAAGCGTTCCAAAAGCACTTTTTACATCTGAAAGAGGCAGATGTTTAGTCACTTTTACACAGATCCTGGGAAAAAGGGTGAGAATGTGATCCCACCTTTTTTCCACCACTGACTGATTTCCACAGCCAAACCAAAAGAGGAACAGAGGAGAGACGGGGGCTCGTTTCTGCACTTATTTTGTACTATCCTGTTTCTGGGCTAGTTTAGTTAAAAGTCTGCGCTCGCCCAGTTCCGTGTTCCAGGGCTGATTTGAACGCGGACCTCCGAGGTCTGCGTTAGATTGAGGATCTATCCTTGTAGCTTCATTTCACTTTATTTCTGTCGTTTGAAATATTATTTACATTTCAAACAGAAGCTTTTTAACAGAAGTTTGACAATATCTTTGATGATATCAGATTTTTCCCCCTGGACATTTTGCACCGATAAAAACGAATTTACTGTGAGAGGACTGATCTGCTCACCGAATTGTATTCTCTGCATCGATTTATGGATAGGTATAGATTACTTCAGGACATAAGGGACAGAATGTGTGGCTTTGAAGATGAATGAATGAATGAGAGCGGTATGGGGGCGGAGCCTGTGAATTAGTATGTGTGTGTGTGTGCGTACATGTAGTAAGATATGTGTTGGAGCCACTTATATTATTTATTAACCCTTTCATGCACAGTGGTCACTCCAGTGGACAGTTATTCTACAGCTGTTCTCTTGTATATTCATGGCTTTGTGGTTCTTTTCGTTGTTGTTGTTTTTTTTTTTTGTTTTTTTTTTGACATTTCTTTACTAAAGTTTTAAGCCACTCCCATATCTTTTCTGACATGAATTGGTATCATTATGTAGATCTCTCCTGAGCATAAACCCCCAGAATCACAAATCCTCCCCATAGTTTTTACTCAATTTATCAGTAAATACATGTTTCTGTGCATCAAAAATTAAACGTGTGGTGTCCAGCTGAGTGCACATTTTTGCCACTTTATGAAAAATAGGTTCATAAGAAATTGTTTTCAATATTATTATTTTTTATGTATTTTTTACATTCTTAAAATTATTATTATTTTTTTTATTTATCTTTTTTTTTTTTTTTTTTAAATTTTTCAGAAGGAAATTTTCAATTGCGTTGTTTTTTTTTCATGCCTAAAGAGGAATAAAAACACTCAGGAAAAAATTTTGGTTAAGGTTCTCATAATTCGTGCATGAAAGGGTTAATATTTTGGATAATGGTAAATCAAAATAAGGCAAATGGTCATATTGATTAATGAATTATGATTGATTTCATATTGTTTTCAGCTGCTCACGCCTCCTCCTGATCGGACCGTCCTCCTCCTGTGATTAAGGAGAGAGGACAGCTGGTTCAGGCCTTTTGTCCGACTGTCATGAGGAAGGAGTGAGGAGTGACACAGTTTATCTACTACTAAATATACTGTATCTGCTTAAGAAGTTTTTTTTGTTTGATTATTGTAAAATAGAAGTCAACCACGGAGAATATTTTTGTTGGAGAAAATAAATTTTGATCATTTTTGAATATAGAAATATCTCCGCGAGTGCTTATTAAGGAATTTAGTGAATCATAGACCTCCTCCTCAGACTACTCTGCTATTTTTATTTTATTTTATTTTTTTTTTTACCCTTTTTCTGTTTGATTGCAAGAGTAGCCGTAACAGTATGAGTGCGTGGATGGGAGAAACGGAGCAGAGGTTAGTTTTTCCGTACGGTCTGTTTGTCCCGTTGTTGCCGTGGTTACGACCAACAGTATCTGTTTACAGTTATGCTAATTTTTTATTTTATTTTTTTTAAATTTATTTATTTTGCACATCATAAAACAGTGTCGTGAAAAATTTACTGCCGCAGGTGGGAGACATCTTTGGTCCCTCTGACGCTCTTCCTCACTGTACTCTGGCATGTTGAATTTATGTCTCTGTACTCCCATCTACGTAGCGGAGCTTCGTCAAGTAAATGCACACAAAGTCAAAGTCGGAGATCGAGCTGCATAAAGTGTTTATTCATGCATAAAATAAACACTGAGTTGACATCCGCAGAAGCAACTGACTTTTTCGCCCCGGGAGACCATTTTTATGCTATCAGAAGTAGGTTGGGTTTAGCTACAAACCATACCCATTTTTTATCATATTTTGAACATTAATCTAGTCATGTCGGAAACCCCCTTTTTTAGCTTGTCACCGATAGGGTACGGTTTTCTTGGTGTCTATCAGGATTGGTCAGAGAATATACATATGCAGCTGATTCCTAGAATTAATTTATCATATATTAATATTAATAACCCCTTTAGCCCTATCAGTCCGCCCAAGGGCCGAAAAAATTATATTAATATTCATCTACTCTAAAAATATAATAAATCAGGACAATGGATGTTTTTTTCAACTTTTGGTCAAAGTTTAGACCCTAATGTTAATAAAAGTACATCAAAAGTGTATTTTAGTGCAAACTCTAATGTTCAAACATGATTTTTAATCTTTGTGGGGTGAAATGTACACTATTAAAAATCTCCGACACGAACAATTAATTTATGCATATTATCGTCAATCCAGCTGAAAAAAAACAGGCGAGTATAAAAAATTCTAATTTCTCTTTTAGTTTGTTACAGTTTACTCAGGCAGAGTAATAGATACAATATTTTAGACGATGGGAATAGATTCTGTGAGGTCTGTAAATGTCCATAGACACCAAGAACATCCATGTGAACCTTGTTATTATAAGTATTTTAAGTAATTCTTCATTTACTTTGGGTATGTCTTTTTAGGCATTTTTCCCCTGAAAATATGATCAGGGTTAAACAGGTTAAACTTTTTCCCAGAAAATGTAAATTATTTCCCAGAATGTCCAAAATTTTCCCTCACATGTACTTCTCTTGTACACCACGTTCGCCAAAACTTTCCATGAGCTCACATGCTCTTTCTGCCTGCCCCATTTTGTAACTTTCCACCATTTCACAGGTTCTTTCGATGGCTTCACGTGTTTGTTCTTTCGAGGGTCTCCCAGAAAAAAAAAAGTCAGCTACTCTGGTACAATCCACACATTACACTAAGAATAGCTTCTAGCATGCAGATGAATACAGGTTTAATACTTAATGAACAAAGGTTAAATTACAGATTTTTTTTTTACAGTGCAGCTGTACTTCATAACTCCTCGGTCCTCCTGCGGTTCAGGAGGTCAAGTCCTTTGTCCATACAGTGTTTTCCGTGTCCTTCTGTGAACCGTGTGTTGAATGGATGTGAAACTCTGCTACAAAACACACATAGAAATACGTTCCATTTCCTATTCACTTCCTGGTCATTACATTTTTTTTTTTTTTTTATCTCACCTTTGAAACGTTTAATGAAAAATATGCTTGATGTGAAATAATCTCCTAAACATGTTAAATGAGCTGATTCTGTCGTATATTCATTAAAGCATAAGTCCGTGGTGGTCATCATATTCTGATGGGTCTTTTAGTTGAAGTAGTTCCGTTCAATGCAGTTTTATCCGTATTCAGAATATACATATGCAGTTCACAAAACACAACCGTCTGAAGGTCAAAACCTTCTAAAGAAGTTCTTTCATCACCACCACTTTACAATCATCGAACAGTAAAGCTTTTAGAATTAGATTCTAATCATTATCTGTTTGCATTCGTCACATAATGAGACTGAGAGCACTGATCTGCACCGAGGTCAACAGTCCACTCATACAGGACTTTAGGTTTTTTTAAATTTCTTTTTATTTTTTATAACATTGATACTGAATGAACAATATTTACAATATGCCCAGTGTGTGACTCGTGTAAATATACAAGCCACTTTTAACTGGCATGTTATCTGTACGCATTATAAGCATTCTACGTGAATGTTTACACTAGGGGTGTCAAACTCATTTTCCTCCGGGGGTCACATTCAGCTAAATTTAATCTGAAGTGGGCCGGACCAGTCAAATAATAGCATGATAGCCAATAAATAATGACAACTCCAAATTGTTTGTGCAAAAAATAACATTCAATTATGCCAATATTTATATTTACAAACTACCCAAACCAAAAGGATGTGAATAACCTGAAAAAAACATGAAATTTGTTAAGAAATTTAAGTACAATTTTATCAATATTATGCCTCGAATTATCATTAATATTTATATTTATATACATGTGCATTACAGATCTGATCTACAAAGGCACAAAACATTGAAAAACAGGCAGAATATTGTTCAAATTGTGCTTAATTTTCTTTAGACATTTCAGGTTGTTTATATTTATTCAGGTTATTCACATTTTATTGTTAAAGGATAGTTTGCTCATGTAAATGTTTTCATAATTTAATGTTTTTTGCACTAAATCAAAGAGAAAAAATTGGTGTTGTCATTATTTGTAGGTTATTATATTATTTTTGAGTTTGATGCCCTAACTTGCACTTTGCTAATTCATCCCGCGGGCCGGATTGGACCCTTTGGCGGGCTGGATTTGGCCCCCGGGCCGCATGTTTGACACCTGTGGTTTACGCCATTATTAGCGTTAAATACCACGCACTGAGGGTTAGGGTTAGGGTTAAGTGAGCTGGAGATCTTGGTAAAAATTGTCACGCGATCAAATGTTATTTATTTATTTATTTATTTATTTGACAGGGACAATGCAGTCAAACATAGTTGCAGCTGATGTGATGCATATAGAGTTTATAGCCAAGTGTGTCCATCCACTGTCATTGATCCAACTCCATGGGTTTTACTGGTGAATCAATGTTGTAGAAGATGACTGTGTTTCCACAGTAACTACAGAGCCTCTGAACGTCCAAATGGGTCATGTCTGATGACCATGAAAAGACAACAAACTGTATTTAACACCAATTATTTACATGTATTGATAGAATTAGTGGATCAACAGGTGTTAAACAGTTTAGATCAGTATACAAAAGTAAATTTCAAAGTATAACAACAATGTTCCTTCAAAGCAGAACCCGATTCAATCAGTTAGAAAAACATCTACATCCAGGATTCAAACTCATCTCTTTGCTTCTATTTTTTTTTTTCCTCATTTCAGTTTCTTTTTATGGATCAGTATCAACACTGAAGTGCTTCTGTGTCTTATCCATCCAACATTCATGATAATCAGTTCAGTATTTGCTGACGTATGAAGTCACACATCCTTCTCTTTGGAAGTAATAAACGTCTTATTCTAAATCACTCAGCTCAAATATCAGTAAGTTTTAATGCCCAATTTACTGTAAAATTGCATTTTTTCCTCACTTTGTTGTACGGCTGTGTCGGCTTAAAGACGGCGTGAACACTTCTGGCGGCTCTCGACTGTAAATCCAGTGTGTATGTTGCTTTGTGCAGCGATGTTGTGGGAGGGTGAAAGTGGGATTGCACCCTTTTCCCTGTGATTCATCTCCCCTCGGTGCAGATAGAGGCAAATAAATTGCAGGTCACAGCAGGAAAGCAGATTGAGCCACAGATCAGCATGTTGCGGGATTAGTTGAACAACTTTCCACGCGGCTGTGCTTCGGTGTCGCTCCAGGCTAGAGGAGGCTCGCTGGTGCGAAAATGGGAAATGGCTTGCTTCGAAATGACTGTAAAGTGTAATCATTGATTTTTAAAGGAGGAAAAATCCACCCTCAGATATGCTATTAGATATAATCAGTTGTGAACATTCAGCGCATTCCAGGCGCCGCTTTGTGATAAAAGCCTTGGAGAGAGCGACGCCTTTCACCCGCTATGACATCAGATGTATGAAGATGTAAACTATGGTGCAGTTCATTTTGGTTTAATGTGGCCACTGCTGGGTTGGAAATGCTTGTGTATAATAGACTTCTACCTGTTGAGCTGCACAAAACAGCCCAAGACAAGTGTCATCATTTCCTGTTTGGAATAGTTTTAACCCTTTAACCCTTTTTATTTAATGCAGGACCAATAGGATGAGGAATTCTTTGGTTCCGGCAGCCATTGTTCTGCTGAATAATTCTTTGTAATGTTGGTGCTATTGTTTTTAATTATTATTTATTGTATTTATTGTCGGTTTGTTGTCCGTGTGAAACTGCTGGGTGTAGAACAAATTGCCCCTTGGGGATAATAAAGTTTACCTTGAACCTTAACCCAGTGTTTCTCAAAGTGTGGGGCGGGCCACCCAGGGGGGCGCGAAGGCATGCCAGGGGGGATGGGATCTCTCCTGGGTGGTTGTTTTGGGGTTTTTTTTCTCCTTCAGGTTAGAACGTGTATCAGGTGGAACTAATATTTTAGTGTTGGAGCACTCTGCACTCATTTTAGGGATGTACAACAAACAAATCTACTGCCATGGTGATCTGTCACTAGACTAGACAAAGAGTTTAGGTTTGGAGAGTGGACAAGGATTGGACTGGAAAAAAAAAAGTGGAATGTTTCTGTTTTTGCACAATTTGTACAGTTTGCACTTTAATGTTTTGAGATGTGCAATGGAAACAGGCTCATTGCAGCCACTGATATTGTTAAAATGTTCATCTTCATTATCAAAATTTGTTTGTTGTCCTAAAAAAAAGTAACTTTATTGTCATAGTTGTAAGATAATTGCACATTTCCAATTTTCATTTGGAAAAATATTGTCTCGGAGCAGTCTGGTTGAGTTTATTTGTAATGTTCAAGCAAAAATCTAAGTTATTTTTAATTTGAACAACAAATTATTCAAGGAAAAGCAAAAAGTATTGTTATAATATTGACGTTTCTTTCAATAAAAGTTATAATTGCACCACTGTTACAATGTTGCTGGGGTTGGGGGGGGCCTGGAGATTTTTCGTCCTCCAAAGGGGGGTCTGACAGAAAAAGATTGAGAACCGCTGCTTTAACCCCTGATGTGTCTGTGGTGAGCGTTCTGAATATATGATGTGTGATTTATTTTAAATATTTATAAAAATTCCACCGTTTGTTCCATAGAAAAATCTCAAAACATGCTGTTAGAATAGACCTCATTCTGTCCATAGACATCTTGTGACAGTTTGAGGTCAACGCTTTAATTTATTTATTTTATGTTATTTTGTTATATTGATTTTTAAGGGGTGCCAGGTCTTTCTCCTGACATTTAAGATGTAAAGTCGGTTCAGTCTTCCGTATATGTTTCAGTTTTTGTTTGTGTTTATTTAGTTTTTGTCTGTTTGTTGTACCTCAAACTACACAAAGGATGCAAGTCTAAATTAAACAAACACCCTACACATGAAATGACAGAAAAAGAAATCACACAGTTAAACCAACTAAAATTCAAAATCATGTATTGTAGTCATGTATTGTACGTGGTGACGATTTCCAGGGTATATAAGGCAGCTACTGGGCATGTTACGTGGAGGGGTGTATTTGGTGAAACTTAACCAAGTTGTCACAATCTGAGCATGCTCAGTAGACCCCCTGCCACCTGTGGAATGGGGGATAAAACACAGAGCAGTGACTGAAACCAACTCACTGTAAAAAAATTTTTTTTTTTTACACTTTTTTTGTTTGTTTGTTTTGAGGGGTATTGTAATTGTTTTGTCGTCTGTCCATTCAACAACGTAATCGCATTATCTAAAGAACACAATGACATATCTGCACCAAATTTAATATGATTTAACAAACAGGCTAGTACTGGAATGATTTTACTGAAACTTGTTTGTGTGATATTCATGCACTTTTATAGTTTTCATAAGTTCTGAAAACGTTTCTGTCAGTAAAATATAATTTACTCTGAATTATACATTCACCCATTCATACGTTTATTAAAATTAACTTTTCTACTACACGCAACAGGTACAATCTCAACCAGAAAAGTAGGAGTCCAAGTATAAAAGTACATAAAGTCAAGGTCTTGAGATAAATAGCAGTTTTGAAAAAGTTGGGAATTTTTATTTGGATAAAGAGCAAACATCCTGAAAAGTACTGGACTTAAATTCAAATCTTTGTTGTTCAGTTTGTTCCAGTTCACAGTTCATGTTCAGCAGCTTAAATCTCTTATTAATGTACATTCTGAGTGTCTGGTTTAGTCAAAACCTGCCAAATTTAAATTCCTCTCTTTGTCTTTTTTTTTTTTCTTTTTTCTTTTTTTTTTTTTTTAACTTGTCCAGCATCATAACAGTACAATGTTAGTCTGGCTCCTTTTGGTGCTGAACAAATTTGCTTTGCCAAGGGGAAGTTCATAAAGTGTATGAGGCTCCTCTTGATTAGTTTGAGTTTTGTTGAAAAACATTTTGATGCCAGACCTGACATGAATGAATGAATGAATGAATGAATGACTGGTTTATTTTTTGGCTTGCACAGTAATCACCACACACAGTACAACAACTACAATAAACACTTAAACCAAAATAAAGGAATAGGCCAGAAGCAAAAGCTTGTTTTTTACCTATCTATCATCATGAAGGAACAGGGGGAAGGAGATGACAGGGGGGAGAGAGAAGGGGGGAGAAAAAGGAAGAAAAAGGTGGTGAAGACCCTCACAAGAACATGTAAACAATACTAACAATAACAACCATGCTGATAATGATAATGATAATGATAACTACAGGGTGTCCCATAAGTCTCCATACATAGGAGACATAATACATTCCATACATATATGGTTCTAACATGTATTTCTTTATATTTCTTCTTTATAGTTCTTCAGCAGACACAAATTGAAATGTGTTCCCGACAAAATAGCAGTCATATAGAGCATATTATATAAATAAAAATGGTTTATGTCAAGAAACGTTTATTTTTCCTATGTATGGAGACTTATGGGACACCCTGTAGAACCAGAGCTGAGTAAACTAAGCAGAAAAAAAAGTACAACAAGAAAAGCACTCGGAGAGCACAGACCTCCGCCAAGACAGATCTGCCCCCCCCCCACAATCACCACTAAAATTTTATCATTTCTTCCTTGTGCCAGTGTCAACATTTCCTGAAAATTTCATGCAAATCCATCCATAACTTTTTGAGTTATCTTGCTAACAAACAAACAAACAAACAAACAAACAAACAAACAAACAAACAAACACACATGCACACAAACACACAAAGCAAAGTGACACAATACCTCCTGGCAGAGGTAATAAAGTAAAATCAAATTAATGAGACCTCTTAAATGAAAAATAAAATAAAAGAAAACATGAACAGAATATCATAAACAATGTCAGCACAAATAATACCAACAACAAATCCACACAACATCAGTTCCTCTCTTTGTCTTTTTCTGTTATTCCACCTGTTTTGACCCTAAAACACACAGTGAAAAAAAAAAACGACTGTAGAAAAGGAACACAAACACAAACTCCCAGCAGCTTTTATGAACCTGAAACAGACTCACACTCACAGCAGCACCTTTACCTGGAATAATGTCTGAGGAGTTCAAGGGTTCAAGTGCACAGAGAAGCAGGTTTGACTGAAATCTGGGGTCGTTTGTCAGGGTTTTGTTTTAACTCAGTTTCGCCTTCACGCAGACATGACGGCCTGAGTCAGGATGGACAAACAAGCCTTCAGGTCCAAAATCATCTTGTGTTGTTGATTTCCACCCGTCCTGTGTGTTCTGAGGTCAGCGGTGAAGCCGATCTAAACACGTCTCCCGTTTGTCAACATTCACACCAGGCTCTTAATATGAATATGGATGAATTCTACAGCGCTGGCGGAAACGTCTGGAGACTTCCAGTTAACGTGGAGAGCAAACAGTTCCACGTTTAGGATTGTTTAACACTTGAAAGGTTAATTGTAATTTGTTGGCCTGTTTTAAAAACCAGTTTATGAGTGAAAGGGTTAAAGTGAAGTATTTCTCATTATACTGAATTCTGCAGCGACTCACTGAATATCAAATGAAAACGTTGACATAAATTAATGAGTTTAATGTAAGCAAAAGCTGCTTCTGTATATTTATGGAAACCACAGATATGCAGAATGAAATATGTTTGAATCAATGTTGTAGAAGATGACGGTGTTTCCACGGTAACTACAGAGCCTCTGAACGTCCAAATGGGTCATATCTGATGACCATGAAAAGACGATAAACTGTATTTTACACCAATTATTTACATGGATTGATAAGATTAGTGGATCAGAAGTTATTAAACATTTTCTTAAGTGATTTGATGCCATTTATTCTAATATTATCCTCTGTATTTTGTATTTTTTCAGTGAAAATCATGTGTTTTCCCACATTTAATTAACTGATCATACAGATTTTCATAAAAAGCTCAGATTAAAGTTGATTATTATATTAGAAACAGAGAAAACTGAAGAAAAAGTGACATTTTTCCGCAAAATCTATCATTAACTGAACATAAACCCAGTGTGTCCATCCACTGTCATTGATCCAACTCCATGGGTTTTACTGGTGAATCATTGCTGTAGAAGATGACGGTGTTTCCATGGTAACTACAGAGCCTCTGAACGTCCAAATGGGTCCTATCTGATGACCATGAAAAGACAACAAACTGTATTTTACAACAATTATTTATATGGATTGATAGGATTAGTGGATCAGAAGTTATTAAACATTTTCTTAAGTGATTTGATGCCATTTATTCTAATATTATCCTCTGTATTTAGTATTTTTTCACTGAAAATCATGTGTTTTCCTACATTTAATTAACTGATCATACAGATTTTCATAAAAAGCTCAGATTAAAGTTGATTGTTATTATATTAGAAATAGAGAAAACTGAAGAAAAAGTGACTTTTTTTCAGCTAAATCGATCATTAACTGAACATAAACCTAGTGTGTCCATCCACTGTCATTGATCCAACTCCATGGGTTTTACTGGTGAATCAATGCTGTAGAGGATGACGGTGTTTCCATGGTAACTACAGAGCCTCTGAACGTCCAAATGGGTCCTATCTGATGACCATGAAAAGACGACAAACTGTATTTTACAACAATTGTTTACATGTATTGATAGGATTAGTGGATGAACAGGTATTAAACCGTTTAGATCAGTAGATGGTTTTGGTCGACAGTAGCTGTTCAGGTTTTTATAGTTAAACAAAAATGTGAATAATCTGAACATCCATGAACAACCTGAAATTTCATAAGCGAAATAAGTGCAATTTTAACAGCAGTATGTCTCAGCTTCTTATTTATACATGTGTTTTACAACTTACAGATCACAGTAGATGTACAAATACACAAAACATTGAATAACAAACATGTGGAACTAAAATATGTACTATTTATCTGTATGACACCTTTGATTGGTAATGTGTTCTGTGTAATTTCTGCACTTTGCAAATTAATTCTTTGGGCCGGATTGAACTCTTATGACATATGTTTGACACCCCTGGTCTATACTTACAATTAATGAAGAAAAAAGGGACTTTTTCAACAAAATATACCTTTAACAAGTGTGTCTATCCACTGTCATTGATCCAACTCCATGGGTTTTAATGGTGAATCAATGCTGTAGAAGATGACAGTGTTTCCATGGAAACTACAGAGCCTCTGAACATCCAAATGGGTCATATCTGATGACCATGAAAAGACGATAAACTGTATTTTACACCAATTATTTACATGTATTGATAAGATTAGTGGATTAGAAGTAATTAAACATTTTCTTAAGTGATTTGATGCCATTTATTCTAATATTATCCTCTGTATTTTGTATTTTTTCAGTGAAAATCATGTGTTTTCCTACATTTAATTAACTGATCATATAGATTTTCATACAAAGCTCAGATTAAAGTTGATTGTTATTATATTAGAAACAGAGAAAACTGAAGAAAAAGTGACTTTTTTCAGCAAAATCTCTCATTAACTGAACATAAACCCAGTGTGTCCATCCACTGTCATTGATCTGGTCTATACTTACAATTAATGAAGAAAAAAGGGACTTTTTCAACAAAATATACCTTTAACAAGTGTGTCTATCCACTGTCATTGATACCTGATTAAATACAGTTTGTTTAAAGACACTAAGTAAATATTCTGTGTATTAATGACTTCAGTGTCAAGCTCTCAATAAACCTTTTTCTTTTCTTTTTTTTTTTTTTTTGAGCCCAGTATCACAACAAGGTCACCTCACATAACTACACAAATAAGCAACAGTCAAATAATTAGGGAGGATGACAGAAATGAAAGTCACTTCTGAAACATTCACATTTACTCTGCTTTAGTATAAAGTACTGAAGTGTTCTAGTGATGAAAGAAGAGCACGACCTGAGAAAAACTGTTTATTGGTGAAAGAAAGAAAAAAAAACACTTTAAATGAAGCAAAGACTTTTTAGTTAACATTTATTATATTGAGACAAATATGACAAATAGTAAAAAGTGAAGACTCAAATGTCATCATGTGTAGAATTATTAATGTCAAGATATTTTTATGACCTTTATTCCTATTTTTTTATTTATTTTTTTTTTTTTTTACAAAATGCACCTTTTATAAATTGCAGGATTAACAAAAACCAAGTTACATAACAGATTTTCATCATTTCTTTTTTGACAAGATTTCACAAAGAACACAAATTAAATATTTTCAGTTTGTTTTTTGGCAAATTAACCCATAAAAACCCAAACATCCACCACCGACTAATACCATCTACTGATCTAAACTGGTTAATACCTGTTGATCCACTAATTCTATCAATACATGTAAATAATTGGTGTAAAATACAGTTCTTCATCTTTTCATGGTCATTAGATATGACCCATTTGGACGTTCAGAGGCTCCGTAGTTACTATGGAAACACTGTCATCTTCTACAACATTGATTCACCAGTAAAACCCATGGAGTTGGATCATTAGTCACTTTTCCATTTGACATCTGTGCAAAATTTTACCAATATTTCCTAAATGTCAAAAAAACAGAAGTGTGTAGTGTCGTTTTTCCCATTAAATCACAAATGTGATGATTTATTATTGCAAGATGACACGAAAAGTCATTGATTCACCAGTAAAACCCATGGAGTTGGATCAATGACAGCGGATGGACACACTGGGTTTATGTTCAGTTATTGATAGATTTTACTAAAACTGTCACTTTTTCTTCATTTTTATGTGTTTTGATAGAATTAACTTGGAATTTACTCTGAGTTTTCATGAACATCTACATAGATATGTGAATTTAATATAGGAAAATATATGATTTACACCAAAAAAAAGCAAAATTCAAAGGATAATATTATTTAAAAAATGGTGAATAGAAGTAAAAAGTTGAGTTTGAATCCTGGATGTAGATGTTCTTCTGAGTGAATCAGGTTGTGCTCTGAAGGAACATAGTTGTTATACTTTTACTTTGGTATACTGATCTAAACTGTTTAATACCTGTTGATCCACTAAACCTATTAATCCATGTGAATAATTGGTGAAAAATACAGTTTGTCATCTTTTCATGGTCATTAGATATGACCCATTTGGACGTTCAGAGGCTCCGTAGTTACTGTGGAAACACTGTCATCTTCTACAACATTGATTCACCAGTAAAACCCATGGAGTTGGATCAATGACAGTGGATGGACACACTTGGCTATAAACTATATGCATCATATCAGCTGCAACTATATTTGACTGCATTGTCCCTGTCAAACAAACAAACAAATAAATAATTAAATAACATTTGATCGCGTGACAATTTTTACCAAGATCTCTGCCTTACTTAACCCTAACCCTCAATGCATGGTATTTAACGCTAATAATGGCGTAAACATTCACATAGAATGCTTATAATGCGTACAGATAACACGCCAGTTAAAAGTGCCCAGTGTCGTTTTTTCCATTAAATCACAAATGTAATGATTTTTCGTTGCGAGATGACAGGAAAAGTCATTGATTCACCAGTAAAACCCAACTAACTTTGAACTTACTCAGAGTTTGTAAATAATTGGTGCAAAATGCAGTTTGTCATCTTTTCACGGTCATCAGATATGACCCATTTGGACGTTCAGAGGCTCTGTAGTTACCATGGAAACACCGTCATCTTCTACAACATTGATTCACCAGTAAAACCCATGGAGTTGGATCTATAGTCGCTTTTCCATTGGACATCTGCCCTAAACTTTACTGAAATTTACTAAATGTAAAAAACAAACAAACAAAAAAAAACAGAAGTCCATAATGTCAGTTTTTCCATTAAATCACAAATGCGATGATTTGTTTATTTATTATTGTGAGAAGTCATTCCATAAACATGGCGACGAACGTAAATATCATGTTAATTGACAGGTATGTTCATTGTTATTATATATTATATTACCCCTCTATCTCGTACTAAATTTAAAAATTATTTGGTTTCCTGGTGTGTCCACACATACCGCGCCATGTTTCTTTTAAAACTCTTCTTTGATTCCCCAGTAAAACCCATAGAGCTGGATCAATGACAGTGGATAGACACACTGGGTTTATGTTCAGTTATTCATATATTTTACTAAAAAAGTCAGTTTTTTGTCCGGTTTCTCTGTTTTTAATATAATAACCCTCAACTTTAAGCTGAGCTTTTATGAACGTCTACCTGATCACTAAATTGAATATAATAAAATACCTGATTTTCATTGAAAAAACACAAAATACAGAGGATAATATGATCCTAAACAGTGATAAATCCTATAAGAAAGAATTTAGAAACTGCCGAGTAGTAGCAGTGGGTCTTCCTGGGTTTCATGGGACCACCAGACTCTGAAACAGCTTTTTTCCAGAGGCAGTTAGAATAATGAACTCTTGCTGAACTTGAGCCCAGAATGCACTTTAAATTGGCACTTTACTGCTGTGCACTTTAGAAATAAAACTTTTTTAGTTATTTATAGGTAATTTTTTTTTTTTTTTTTGGGGGGGGGGGGGGGGGGGTATTGTTATTGCTATTTTATATAAGTATTTTATTATTTTTTATTCTTTTATCAGTAATTTGTACTATCTACTAAATGCTGCTGACAATCGGGGACCTGAGTACAATGTTTCGTTTCTGTGTATTTTTTTATATGATGAAATGACAAATAAACTTGAATCTGAATCTCAATATTTTAATTTAATTTTAATTTAATTTTAATTTCATTTTGATTTCATTTATTTGCACAAAATAAAAACAGCAATAGAACAACAACAACATTCAAACAAGTAACAAAATTGTGCAGGAGAGGTTAGAAGCCAAAAAGAAGGCTTATATGAATACCTCCCCCAAAATGAACAATACACACAAAAAAAAGAGAATTAAAAAATACAATATAACTGAAATAAAAAACTAAAGTAAAAACAATAAAAATGTAATCCACATTACAAATCATCAAATACAAATCAAGTGATACACACCCTTACATTTTTTCATGAATTAAAGTCCATGAATAAAGGTTACATAAAAAATAAAGAAATAAAAATAAAATCTCTGCAACATCTGACCCCCACCCCTTTTCCTCCTCTTCACCC